>NW_028256530.1:0-24354 GCF_048593485.1 Apis florea
CGAAATTTTATTGAATCAAAAATACCCTTCCACTCTTTTGAATATAGCGTCATAGCCGTTTCTCTCCGAAAAACCCGAATGAAATAATTCGAAAGAGGAGTGTTTCGCGTTTGAAATGAGTCCAAAAAATCCTAAATACGCCTACTAGAAGATAAGATACAGCGGTTAAAAAATCCCGAAATTTTAAAGAATTAAAAATACCCTTCCACTACTTTGAATATAACGTCTGAACCGTTTCTCTCCGAAAAACCCGAATGAGACCAGTCGAAAGAGGAGAGTTTCGCGCTTGAAATGAGCCCAAAAAATCCTAAATACGGCTACTAGATGATAAGATACAGCGGTTCAAAAACTTCGAAATTTTAAAAAATCAAAAATACCCTTCCAGTAATTTGAATATAGCGTCATAACCGTTTCTCTCCGAAAAACCCGAATGAAATGATTCGAAAGAGAAGAGTTTCGCGCTTGACATGAGTCCAAAAAATCCTAAATACGGCTACTAGATGATAAGATACAGCGGTTTAAAAACTTTGAAATGTTGAAAAATCAAAAATACCCTTCTACTAATTTGAATATAGCGTCATAACCGTTTCTCTCCGAAAAACCCGAATGAAATGATTCGAAAGAGGAGAGTTTCGCGCATGAAATAAGCCAAAAAATCCTAAATACGACAACTAAAAGATAAGATACAGCGGTTGAAAACTCCGATATTTTAGAAAATCTATAATACCCTTCCACTATTCTAAATATAGCGTCTGAACCGTTTTTCTCCGAAAAACCCCAATGAAATCAGTCGAAAGAGGAGAGTTTCGCGCTTGTAAGGAGCCAAAAAAATCCTAAATACGCCTATCAGAAGATAAGATACAGCGGTTCAAAAACTTCGAAATTTTAGAAAATCAAAAATACCCTTCTACCAATTTGAATATAGCGTCATAACCGTTTCTCTCCGAAAAACCCGAATGAAATGATTCGAAAGAGGAGTGTATCGCGCTTGAAATGAGTCCAAAAAATCCTAAATACGCCTACTAGATGATAAGATACAGCGGTTTAAACCCTTCGAAATTTTAAAAAATCAAAAATACCCTTCCACTCTTTTGAATATAGCGTCTGAACCGTTTTTCTCCGAAAAACCCGAGTCAAAACAGTCGAAAGAGGAGAGTTTCGCGCTTGTAAGGAGCCAAAAAAATCCTTAATACGCCTACTAGAAGATAAGATACAGGGGTTCAAAAACTTCGAAATTTTAAAAAATCAAAAATAGTCTTCCACTATTTTGAATATAGCGTCTGAACCGTTTCTCCCCGAAAAACCCGAATGAAATGATTCGAAAGAGGAGAGTTTCGCGCTAGTAGGAAGCCAAAAAAATCCTTAATACGACTTCTAAAAGATAAGATACAGCGGTTAAAAACTCCGAAATTTTAGAAAATTTATAATACCCGTCCACTATTCTAAATATAGCGTCTGAACCGTTTTTCTCCGAAAAACCCGAATGAAATTTGCCGAAAGAGGATAGTTTCGCGCTTGTAAGGAACCAAAAAAATCCTAAATACGCCTACTAGAAGATAAGATACAACAGTTTACATACTTCGGAATTTTAAAAAATCAAAAATACCCTTCCACTCTTTTGAATATAACGTCTGAACCGTTTCTCTCCGAAAAACCCGAATGAAACCAGTCGAAAGAGGAGAGTTTCGCGCTTGTAGGGAGCCAAAAAAATCCTAAATACGCGTACCAGAAAATAAGATACAACTGTTTAAAAACTTCGAAATTTTATTAAATCAAAAATATCCTTCCACTATCTTGAATATAGCGTCTGAACCGTTTCACTCCGAAAAACCCGAATGAATTCAGTCAAAAGAGGAGAGTTTCGCGCTTGAAATAAGCCAAAAAATCCTAAATACGACAACTAAAAGATAAGATACAGCGGTTAAAAACTCCGATATTTTAGAAAATCTATAATACCCTTCCACTATTCTAAATATAGCGTCTGAACCGTTTTTCTCCGAAAAACCCCAATGAAATCAGTCGAAAGAGGAGAGTTTCGCGCTTGTAAGGAGCCAAAAAAATCCTAAATACGCCTACCAGAAGATAAGATACAGCGGTTCAAAAACTTCGAAATTTTAGAAAATCAAAAATACCCTTCTACCAATTTGAATATAGCGTCATAACCGTTTCTCTCCGAAAAACCCGAATGAAATGATTCGAAAGAGGAGAGTATCGCGCTTGAAATGAGTCCAAAAAATCCTAAATACGCCTACTAGATGATAAGATACAGCGGTTTAAACCCTTCGAAATTTTAAAAAATCAAAAATACCCTTCCACTCTTTTGAATATAGCGTCTGAACCGTTTTTCTCCGAAAAACCCGAGTCAAATCAGTCGAAAGAGGAGAGTTTCGCGCTTGTAAGGAGCAAAAAAAATCCTTAATACGCCTACTAGAAGATAAGATACAGGGGTTCAAAAACTTCGAAATTTTAAAAAATCAAAAATAGCCTTCCACTATTTTGAATATAGCGTCTGAACCGTTTCTCCCCGAAAAACCCGAATGAAATGATTCGAAAGAGGAGAGTTTCGCGCTAGTAGGAAGCCAAAAAAATCCTTAATACGACTTCTAAAAGATAAGATACAGCGGTTAAAAACTCCGAAATTTTAGAAAATTTATAATACCCGTCCACTATTCTAAATATAGCGTCTGAACCGTTTTTCTCCGAAAAACCCGAATGAAATTAGTCGAAAGAGGATAGTTTCGCGCTTGTAAGGAGCCAAAAAAATCCTAAATACGCGTACCAGAAAAAAAGATACAACTGTTTAAAAACTTCGAAATTTTATTAAATCAAAAATACCCTTCCACTATCTTGAATATAGCGACTGAACCGTTTCTCTCCGAAAAACCCGAATGAAATAAATCGAAAGAGGAGAGTTGCGCGCTTGTAATGAGCCAAAAAAATCCTAAATACGCCTACTAGAAGATAAGATACAGCGGTTTAAAAACTTCGAAATTATAAAAAATCAAAAATACCCTTGCACTATTTTGAATATAGCGTCTGAACCGTTTCTCTCCGAAAAACCCGAATGAATTCAGTCAAAAGAGGAGAGTTTCGCGCTTGTAAGGAGCCAAAAAAATCCTAAATACGCCTACTATAAGATAAGATACAGCGGCTCAAATACTTCAAAATTTTAAAAAATCAAAAATACCCTTCCACTAATTTGAATATAGCGTCATAACCGTTTCTCTCCGAAAAACCAGAATGAAATGATTCGAAAGAGGAGAGTTTCGCGCTTGAAATGAGTCCAAAAAATCCTAAATACGCCTACTAGAATATAAGATACAGCGGTTTAAATACTTCGAAATTTTAAAAAATCAAAAATACCCTTCCACTCTTTTGAATATAGCGTCTGAACCGTTTTTCTCCGAAAAACCCGAATGAAATCAGTCGAAAGAGGAGAGTTTCGCGCTTGTAAGGAGCCAAAAAAATCCTAAATACGCCTACTAGAAGATAAGACACAGCGGTTCAAATACTTCGAAATTTTAAAAATTCAAAAATAGCCTTCCACTATTTTGAATATAGCGTCTGAACCGTTTCTCCCCGAAAAACACGAATGAAATGATTCGAAAGAGGAGAGTTTCGCGCTAGTAGGGAGCCAAAAAAATCCTAAATACGTCTACAAGAAGATAAGATACAGCGGTTTGAAAACTCCGAAATATGAAAACATCAAAAATACCCTTCCACTCTTTTGAATATTTAGTCTGAACCGTTTCTCTCCGAAAAAACCGAATGAAATGATTCGAAAGAGGATAGTTTCTTACTTGAAATGAGCCAAAAAAATCCTAAATAAGCCTACTTGAAGATAAGATACAGGGGTTCAAAAACTTCGAAATCAAAAATAGTCTTCCACTATTTTGAATATAGCGTCTGAACCGTTTCTCCCCGAAAAACCCGAATGAAATGATTCGAAAGAGGAGAGTTTCGCGCTAGTAGGAAGCCAAAAAAATCCTTAATACGACTTCTAAAAGAAAGATACAGCGGTTAAAAACTCCGAAATTTTAGAAAATCGAAATTCTCTTCCACTATTTTGAAGATAGCGTCTGAATCGTTTCTCTCCGAAAAACCCGAATGAAATGATTCGAAAGAGGAGAGTTTCGCGCTTGAAATGAGCCAAAAAAATCCTAACTACGCCTACTAGAAAATAAGATACAACGGTTTAAAGCTCCGAAATTTTAAAAAATCAAAAATACCCTTACACTATTTTGAATATTTAGTCTGAACCATTTCTCTCCGAAAAACCCGAATGAAATGATTCAAAAGAGGAGAGTTTCGCGCTTGAAATAAGCCAAAAAAATCCTAAATAAGACTACTAGAAGATAAAATACAGCCGTTTAAATACTCCGAAATTTGAAAAAAACAAAAATACCCTTCCACTCTTTTGAATATAGCGTGTAAACCGTTTCACTCCGAAAAACCCGAATGAAACGTATCGAAAGAGGAGAGTTTCGCGCTTGAAATAAGTCAAAAAAATCCAAAATACGCCTACTAGAAGATAAGATAAAGCGGTTTAATACTACGAAATTTTAACAAATCAAAATTACCCTTCCACTATTTTGAATACAGCGTCTGAACCGTTTCTCTACCAAAAACCCAAATGAAATTTTTCGAAAGACGAGAGTTTCTAGCTTGAAATGAACCAAAAAAATCCTAAATACGACTACTATAAGATAAGATACAGCGGTTTGAAAACTCTGAAATTTTAAAAAATCAAAAATACTCTTCCACTATTTTGAATATAGCGTCTGAACCGTTTCTCTACGAAAAACACGAATGAAATGATTCGAAAGAGGAGAGTTTCGCGCTTGAAATAAGCCAAAAAAATCCTAAATAAGACTACTAGAAGATAAAATACAGCCGTTTAAATACTCCGAAATTTGAAAAAAACAAAAATACCCTTCCACTCTTTTGAATATAGCGTGTAAACCGTTTCACTCCGAAAAACCCGAATGAAACGCATCGAAAGAGGAGAGTTTCGCGCTTGAAATAAGTCAAAAAAATCCAAAATACGCCTACTAGAAGATAAGATCTAGCGGTATAAAATCTCCGAAATTTTAACAAATCAAAAATACCCTTCTACTATTTTGAATACAGCGTCTGAACCGTTTCTCTACCAAAATCCTAAATGAAACTATTCGAAAGAGGAGAGTTTCTCGCTTGAAATGAACCAAAAAAATCCTAAGTACGACTACTAGAAGATAAGATACAGCGGTTTGAAAACTACGATATTTTAAAAAATCAAAAATACCCTTCCACTCTTTTGAATATAGCGTCTGAACCGTTTTTCTCCGAAAAACCCGAGTCAAATCAGTCGAAAGAGGAGAGTTTCGCGCTTGTAAGGAGCCAAAAAAATCCTTAATACGCCTACTAGAAGATAAGATACAGGGGTTCAAAAACTTCGAAATCAAAAATAGTCTTCCACTATTTTGAATATAGCGTCTGAACCGTTTCTCCCCGAAAAACCCGAATGAAATGATTCGAAAGAGGAGAGTTTCGCGCTAGTAGGAAGCCAAAAAAATCCTTAATACGACTTCTAAAAGATAAGATACAGCGGTTAAAAACTCCGAAATTTTAGAAAATTTATAATACCCGTCCACTATTCTAAATATAGCGTCTGAACCGTTTTTCTCCGAAAAACCCGAATGAAATTAGTCGAAAGAGGATAGTTTCGCGCTTGTATGGAGCCAAAAAAATCCTAAATACGCCTACTAGAAGATAAGATACAACAGTTTACATACTTCGAAATTTTAAAAAATCAAAAATACCCTTCCACTCTTTTGAATATAACGTCTGAACCGTTTCTCTCCGAAAAACCCGAATGAAACCAGTCGAAAGAGGAGAGTTTCGCGCTTGTAGGGAGCCAAAAAAATCCTAAATACGCGTACCAGAAAAAAAGATACAACTGTTTAAAAACTTCGAAATTTTATTAAATCAAAAATATCCTTCCACTATCTTGAATATAGCGTCTGAACCGTTTCACTCCGAAAAACCCGAACGAATTCAGTCAAAAGAGGAGAGTTTCGCGCTTGAAATAAGCCAAAAAATCCTAAATACGACAACTAAAAGATAAGATACAGCGGTTAAAAACTCCGATATTTTAGAAAATCTAAAATACCCTTCCACTATTCTAAATATAGCGTCTGAACCGTTTTTCTCCGAAAAACCCCAATGAAATCAGTCGAAAGAGGAGAGTTTCGCGCTTGAAAGGAGCCAAAAAAATCCTAAATACGCCTACCAGAAGATAAGATACAGCGGTTCAAAAACTTCGAAATTTTAAAAAATCAAAAATACCCTTCTACCAATTTGAATATAGCGTCATAACCGTTTCTCTCCGAAAAACCCGAATGAAATGATTCGAAAGAGGAGTGTATCGCGCTTGAAATGAGCCCAAAAAATCCTAAATACGCCTACTAGATGATAAGGTACAGCGGTTTAAACACTTCGAAATTTTAAAAAATCAAAAATACCCTTCCACTCTTTTGAATATAGCGACTGAACCGTTTTTCTCCGAAAAACCCGAGTCAAATCAGTCGAAAGAGGAGAGTTTCGCGCTTGTAAGGAGCCAAAAAAATCCTTAATACGCCTACTAGAAGATAAGATACAGCGGTTCAAAAACTTCGAAATTTTAAAAAATCAAAAATAGCCTTCCACTATTTTGAATATAGCGTCTGAACCGTTTCTCCCCGAAAAACCCGAATGAAATGATTCGAAAGAGGAGAGTTTCGCGCTAGTAGTAAGCCAAAAAAATCCTTAATACGACTTCTAAAAGATAAGATACAGCGGTTAAAAACTCCGAAATTTTAGAAAATTTATAATACCCGTCCACTATTCTAAATATAGCGTCTGAACCGTTTTTCTCCGAAAAACCCGAATGAAATTAGTCGAAAGAGGATAGTTTCGCGCTTGTAAGGAGCCAAAAAAATCCTAAATACGCGTACCAGAAAAAAAGATACAACTGTTTAAAAACTTCGAAATTTTAAAAAATCAAAAATACCCTTCCACTATCTTGAATATAGCGACTGAACCGTTTCTCTCCGAAAAACCAGAATGAAATAAATCGAAAGAGGAGAGTTTCGCGCTTGTAATGAGCCAAAAAAATCCTAAATACGCCTACTAGAAGATAAGATACAGCGGTTTAAAAACTTCGAAATTATAAAAAATCAAAAATACCCTTGCACTATTTTGAATATAGCGTCTGAACCGTTTCTCTCCGAAAAACCCGAATGAATTCAGTCAAAAGAGGAGAGTTTCGCGCTTGTAAGGAGCCAAAAAAATCCTAAATACGCCTACTATAAGATAAGATACAGCGGCTCAAATACTTCAAAATTTTAAAAAATCAAAAATACCCTTCCACTATTTTGAATATAGCGTCATAACCGTTTCTCTCCGAAAAACCAGAATGAAATGATTCGAAAGAGGAGAGTTTCGCGCTTGAAATGAGTCCAAAAAATCCTAAATACGGCTACTAGATTATAAGATACAGCGGTTTAAATACTTCGAAATTTTAAAAAATCAAAAATACCCTTCCACTCTTTTGAATATAGCGTCTGAACCGTTTCTCTCCGAAAAACCCGAATGAAATCAGTCGAAAGAGGAGAGTTTCGCGCTTGTAAGGAGCCAAAAAAATCCTAAATACGCCTACTAGAAGATAAGACACAGCGGTTCAAAAACTTCGAAATTTTAAAAAATCAAAAATACCCTTCCACTATTTTGAATATAGCGTCTGAACCGTTTCTCCCCGAAAAACACGAATGAAATGATTCGAAAGAGGAGAGTTTCGCGCTAGTAGGGAGCCAAAAAAATCCTAAATACGTCTACAAGAAGATAAGATACAGCGGTTTGAAAACTCCGAAATATGAAAACATCAAAAATACCCTTCCACTCTTTTGAATATTTAGCGTCTGAACCGTTTCTCTCCGAAAAAACCGAATGAAATGATTCGAAAGAGGATAGTTTCTTACTTGAAATGAGCCAAAAAAATCCTAAATAAGCCTACTAGAAGATAAAATACAGCGGTTTAAATACTCTGAAATTTGAAAAAATCAAAAATACCCTTCCACTATTTTGAATACAGCGTCTGAACCGTTTCTCTACCAAAAACCCGAATTAAATGACTCGAAAGAGGAGAGTTTCTCGCTTGAAATGAGCCAAAAAAATCCTAAATACGCCTACTAGAAGATAAGATAAAGCCGTTTAAAAACTCCGAAATTTTAAAAAATCAAAATTCCCTTCCACTATTTTGAAGATAGCGTCTGAACCGTTTCTCTCCGAAAAACCCGAATGAAATGATTCGAAAGAGGAGAGTTTCGCGCTTGAAATGAGCCAAAAAAATCCTAAATACGCCTACTAGAAAATAAGATACAACGGTTAAAGCTCCGAAATTTTAAAAAATCAAAAATACCCTTCCACTATTTTGAATATAGCGTCTTAACCGTTTCTCTCCGAAAAACCCGAATGAAATGATTCGAAAGAGGAGTGTTTCGCAATGTAATGTGCTCAAAAAATCCTAAATACGACTACTAGAAGATAAGATACAGCGGTTTAAAAATTCCGAAATTTTAAAAAATCAAAAATATCTTTCCACTATTTCGAATATATCGTCTGAACCGTTTCTCTCCGAAAAACGCGAATGAAATCAGTCGAAAGAGGTAAGTTTCGCGCTTGAAATGAGCCCAAAAATCCTAAATACGCCTACTAGAAGATAAGATACAGCGCTTTAAATATTCCGAAATTTTAAAAAATCAAATATACCCTTCCAGTATTTTGAATATAGCGTATAAACCGTTTCACTCCGAAAAACCCGAATGAAATGACTCGAAAGAGGAGAGATTCGCGCTTGAAATGAGCAAAAAAAATCCTAAATACGCCTACTAGAATATAAGATAAAGCGGTTTAATACTCCGAAATTTTAACAAATCAAAATTACCCTTCCACTATTTTGAATACAGCGTCTGAACCGTTTCTCTACCAAAAACCCAAATGAAATTATTCGAAAGACGAGAGTTTCTAGCTTGAAATGAACCAAAAAAATCCTAAATGCGACTACTAGAAGATAAGATACAGCGGTTTGAAAACTCTGAAATTTTAAAAAATCAAAAATACTCTTCCACTATTTTGAATATAGCGTCTGAACCGTTTCTCTACGAAAAACACGAATGAAATGATTCGAAAGAGGAGAGTTTCGCGCTTGAAATAAGCCAAAAAAATCCTAAATAAGACTACTAGAAGATAAAATACAGCCGTTTAAATACTCCGAAATTTGAAAAAAACAAAAATACCCTTCCACTCTTTTGAATATAGCGTGTAAACCGTTTCACTCCGAAAAACCCGAATGAAACGTATCGAAAGAGGAGAGTTTCGCGCTTGAAATAAGTCAAAAAAATCCAAAATACGCCTACTAGAAGATAAGATCTAGCGGTATAAAATCTCCGAAATTTTAACAAATCAAAATTACCCTTCTACTATTTTGAATACAGCGTCTGAACCGTTTCTCTACCAAAATCCTAAATGAAACTATTCGAAAGAGGAGAGTTTCTCGCTTGAAATGAACCAAAAAAATCCTAAGTACGACTACTAGAAGATAAGATACAGCGGTTTGAAAACTACGATATTTTAAGAAATCAAAATACCCTTCCACTATTTTGAATATAACGTCTCAACCGTTTCTCTCCAAAAAACCCGAATGAAATCAGTCGAAAGAGGAGAGTTTCGCGCTTGAAATGAGCCAAAAAATCCTAAATACGCCTACTAGAAGATAAGATACAGCGCTTTAAATATTCCGAAATTTTAAAAAATCAAATATACCCTTCCAGTATTTTGAATATAGCGTGTAAACCGTTTCACTCCGAAAAACCCGAATGAAATGACTCGAAAGAGGAGAGATTCGCGCTTGAAATGAGCAAAAAAAATCCTAAATACGACTACTAGAATATAAGATAAAGCGGTTTAATACTCCGAAATTTTAACAAATCAAAATTACCCTTCCACTATTTTTAATACAGCGTCTGAACCGTTTCTCTACCAAAAACCTAAATGAAACTATTCGAAAGAGGAGAGTTTCTCGCTTGAAATGAACCAAAAAAATCCTAAGTACGACTACTAGAAGATAAGATACAGCGGTTTGAAAACTCCGAAATTTTAAAGAATCAAAAATACTCTTCCACTATTTGAATATAGCGTCTAAACCGTTTCACTCCGTAAAACCCGAATGAAATGATTCGAACGAGGAGAGTTTCGCGCTTGAAATGAGCAAAAAAAATCCTAAATACGCCTACTAGAAGATAAGATATAGCGATTTAAAACACAGAAATTTTAAAAAATCAAATATACCCTTCCACTATTTTCAATATAGCGTCTAAACCGTTTCTTTCCGAAAAACCCGAATGAAATGATTCGAAAGAGTAGAGTTTCAAGCTTAAAATGAGCAAAAAAAATCCAAAATAAGCCTACTAGAAGATAAAATAAAGCGGTTTAAATTCTCCGAAATTTGAAAAAATCAAAAATGCTCTTCCACGGTTTTGAAGATAGCGTCTGAAACGTTTCTCTCCGGAAAACCCGAATGAAATGATTCGGAAGAGGAGAGTTTCTCGCTTGAAATGAGCCGAAAAAATCCTAAATACGACTACTAGAAGATAAGATACAGCGGTTTGAAAACTACGATATTTTAAGAAATCAAAATACCCTTCCACTATTTTGAATATAGCGTATAAACCGTTTAACTACGAAAAACCCGAATGAAACGTATCGAAAGAGGAGAGATTCGCGCTTGAAATAAGTCAAAAAAATCCAAAATACGCCTACTAGAAGATAAGATCTAGCGGTATAAAATCTCCGAAATTTTAACAAATCAAAATTACCCTTCCACTATTTTGAATATAGCGTCTAAACCGTTCCTCTCCGAAAAACCCGAATGAAATCCGACGAAAGAGGAGAGTTTCGCGCTTGTAAGGAGCCAAAAAAATCCTAAATACGCCTACTAGAAGATAAGATACAGCGGTTTAAAAACTTCGATATTTAAAAAATCAAAAATACCCTTCCACTATTTTGAATATAGCGTCTAAACCGTTCCTCTCCGAAAAACCCGAATGAAATCCGACGAAAGAGGAGAGTTTCGCGCTTGTAAGGAACCGAAAGAATCCTAAATACACCTACTAGAAGATAAGATACAGCGGTTTAAATCATCGAAATTTTAAAAAATCAAAAATACCCTTCCACTATTTTGAATATAGCGTCTGAACCGTTCCTCTCCGAAAAACCCGAATGAAATCCGACGAAAGAGGAGAGTTTCGCGCTTGTAAGGAGCCAAAAAAATCCTAAATACGCCTACTAGAAGATAAGATACAGCGGTTTAAAAACTTCGAAATTTTAAAAAATCAAAAATACCCTTCCACTTTTTCGAATATATCGTCTGAACCGTTTCTCTACGAAAAACGCGAACGAAATCATTCGAAAGAGGAGATTTTCGCGCTTGAAATAAGCCAAGAAAATCCTAAACACGCCTACTAGATTATAAGATACAGCGGTTTAAAAATTCCGAAATTTTAAAAAATCAAAAATACCCTTCCACTTTTTCGAATATATCGTCTGAACCGTTTCTCTCCGAAAAACGCGAATGAAATCAGTCGAAAGAGGTAAGTTTCGCGCTTGAAATGAGCCCAAAGAATCCTAAATACGCCTACTAGATGATAAGATACAGTGGTTTTAATATTCCGAAATTTTAAAAAACAAAAATACCCTTCCACTATTTTGAATATAGCGTCTGAACCGTTCCTCTCCGAAAAACCCGAATGAAATGATTCGAAAGAGGAGTGTTTCGCGCTTGAAATGAGCTCAAAAAATCCTAAATACGACTACTAGAAGATAAGATACAGCGGTTTAAATATTCCGAAATTTTAAAAAACAAAAATACCTTTCCACTATTTTGAATATAGCGTTTGAACCATTTCTCTCCGAAAAACCCGAATGAAGTCAGTTGAAAGAGGAGAGTTTCGCGCTCGAAATGAGCCAAAAAATCCAAAATACGTCTACTAGAAGATAAGATACAGCGGTTTAAAAACTTCGAAATTTTAAAAAATCAAAAATACCCTTCCACTTTTTCGAATATATCGTCTGAACCGTTTCTCTCCGAAAAACCCGAATGAAATCAGTCAAAAGAGGAGAGTTTCGCGCTTGAAATGAGCCAAAAAAATCCTATACACTCCTACTAGAAGATAAGATACAGCGGTTTAAAAATTACGAAATTTTAAAAAATCAAAAATACCCTTCCACTATTTTAAATATAGCGTCTTAACCGTTCCTCTCCGAAAAACCCGAATGAAATGCGTCGAAAGAGGAGAGTTTCGGGCTTGTAAGGAGACGAAAAAATCCTAAATACGCCTACTAGAAGATAAGATACAGCAGTTTAAAAATTCCGAAATTTTAAAAAATCAAAAATACCCTTCCACTATTTTGAATATAGCGTCTGAACCGTTTCTGTCCGAAAAACCCGATTGAAATCAGTCGAAAGAGGAGAGTTTCGCGCTTGTAAGAAGCCAAAAAAAAACCTAAATACGCCTACTAGAATATAAGATACAGCGGTTTAAAAACTTCGAATATTTAAAAAATCAAAAATAACCTTCCACTATTTTGAATATAGCGTCTAAACCGTTCCTCTCCGAAAAACCCGAATGAAATGCGTCGAAAGAGGAGAGTTTCGCGCTTGTAAGGAACCGAAAAAATCCTAAATACACCTACTAGAAGATAAGATACAGCGGTTTAAATCATCGAAATTTTAAAAAATCAAAAATACCCTTCCACTATTTTGAATATAGCGTCTGAACCGTTCCTCTCCGAAAAACCCGAATGAAATCCAACGAAAGAGGAGAGTTTCGCGCTTGTAAGGAGCCAAAAAAATCCTAAATACGCCTACTAGAAGATAAGATACAGCGGTTTAAAAACTTCGAAATTTTAAAAAATCAAAAATACCCTTCCACTTTTTCGAATATATCGTCTGAACCGTTTCTCTACGAAAAACGCGAACGAAATCATTCGAAAGAGGAGATTTTCGCGCTTGAAATAAGCCAAGAAAATCCTAAACACGCCTACTAGATTATAAGATACAGCGGTTTAAAAATTCCGAAATTTTAAAAAATCAAAAATACCCTTCCACTATTTTGAATATAGCGTCTGAACCGTTTCTCTCCGAAAAACCCGAATGAAATAAATCGAAACAGGAGAGTTTCGCGCTTGTAAGGAGCCAAAAAAATCCTAAATACGCCTACTAGAAGATAAGATACAGCGGTTTAAATATTACGAAATTTTAAAAAATCAAATATACTCTTCCACTATTTCGAATATATCGTCTGAACCGTTTCTCTACGAAAAACGCGAATGAAATCAGTCAAAAGAGGTGAGTTTCGCTTGAATTGAGCCCAAAGAATCCTAAATACGCCTACTAGATGATAAGATACAGTGGTTTTAATATTCCGAAATTTTAAAAAACAAAAATACCCTTCCACTATTTTGAATTTAGCGTCTTAACCGTTTCTCTCCGAAAAACCCGAATGAAATGATTCGAAAGAGGAGTGTTTCGCGATGTAATGTGCTCAAAAAATCCTAAATACGACTACTAGAAGATAAGATACAGCGGTTTAAAAATTCCGAAATTTTAAAAAATCAAAAATATCCTTCCACTATTTCGAATATATCGTCTGAACCGTTTCTCTCCGAAAAACGCGAATGAAATCAGTCGAAAGAGGTAAGTTTCGCGCTTGAAATGAGCCCAAAGAATCCTAAATACGCCTACTAGATGATAAGATACAGTGGTTTTAATATTCCGAAATTTTAAAAAACAAAAATACCCTTCCACTACTTTGAATATAGCGTCTGAACCGTTCCTCTCCGAAAAACCCGAATGAAATGATTCGAAAGAGAAGTGTTTCGCGCTTGAAATGAGCTCAAAAAATCCTAAATACGACTACTAGAAGATAAGATACAGCGGTTTAAATATTCCGAAATTTTAAAAAACAAAAATACCTTTCCACTATTTTGAATATAGCGTTTGAACCATTTCTCTCCGAAAAACCCGAATGAAGTCAGTTGAAAGAGGAGAGTTTCGCGCTCGAAATGAGCCAAAAAATCCAAAATACGTCTACTAGAAGATAAGATACAGCGGTTTAAATACTTCGAAATTTTAGAAAATAAAAAATACCCTTCCACTATTTTGAATATAACGTCTCAACCGTTTCTCTCCGAAAAACCCGAATGAAATCAGTCGAAAGAGGAGAGTTTCGCTCTTGAAATGAGCCAAAAAATCCTAAACACGCCTACTAGAAGATAAGATACAGCGCTTTAAATACTCCGAAATTTTAAAAAATCAAATATACCCTTCCAGTATTTTGAATATAGCGTGTAAACCGTTTCACTCCGAAAAACCCGAATGAAATGACTCGAAAGAGGAGAGATTCGCGCTTGAAATGAACAAAAAAAATCCTAAATACGCCTACTAGAATATAAGATAAAGCGGTTTAATACTCCGAAATTTTAACAAATCAAAAATACCCTTCCACTATTTTGAATACAGCGTCTGAACCGTTTCTCTACCAAAAACCCAAATGAAATTATTCGAAAGACGAGAGTTTCTAGCTTGAAATGAACCAAAAAAATCCTAAATACGACTACTAGAAGAAAAGATACAGCGGTTTGAAAACTCTGAAATTTTAAAAAATCAAAAATACTCTTCCACTATTTTGAATATAGCGTCTGAACCGTTTCTCTCCGAAAAACCCGAATGAAATGATTCAAAAGAGGTGAGTTTCGCGCTTGAAATGAGCCAAAAAAATCCTAACTACCCCTACTAGAAAATAAGATACAGCGGTTTAAACTCCGAATTTTTAAAAAATCAAAAATACTCTTCCACTACTTTGAAGAAGGCGTCTAAACCGTCTCTCTCCGAAAAACCCGAATTAAGTGATTCGAAAGAGGAGAGTCTCGCGCTTGAAATGTGCCGAAAAAATCCTAAATAGGCCTACTAGAAAATAAGATACTGCCGTTTGAAAACTCCGAAATTTGAAAAAATCAAAAATACCATTCTACTATTTTGAATATAGCGTCTAAACCGTTCCTCTCCGAAAAACCCGAATGAAATCCGACGAAAGAGGAGAGTTTCGCGCTTGTAAGGAGCCAAAAAAATCCTAAATACGCCTACTAGAAGATAAGATACAGCGGTTTAAAAACTTCGATATTTAAAAAATCAAAAATACCCTTCCACTATTTTGAATATAGCGCCTAAACCGTTCCTCTCCGAAAAACCCGAATGAAATCCGACGAAAGAGGAGAGTTTCGCGCTTGTAAGGAACCGAAAGAATCCTAAATACACCTACTAGAAGATAAGATACAGCGGTTTAAATCATCGAAATTTTAAAAAATCAAAAATACCCTTCCACTATTTTGAATATAGCGTCTGAACCGTTCCTCTCCGAAAAACCCGAATGAAATCCGACGAAAGAGGAGAGTTTCGCGCTTGTAAGGAGCCAAAAAAATCCTAAATACGCCTACTAGAAGATAAGATACAGCGGTTTAAAAACTTCGAAATTTTAAAAAATCAAAAATACCCTTCCACTTTTTCGAATATATCGTCTGAACCGTTTCTCTACGAAAAACGCGAACGAAATCATTCGAAAGAGGAGATTTTCGCGCTTGAAATAAGCCAAGAAAATCCTAAACACACCAACTAGATTATAAGATACAGCGGTTTAAAAATTCCGAAATTTTAAAAATCAAAAATACCCTTCCACTATTTTGAATATAGCGTCTGAACCGTTCCTCTCCGAAAAACCATAATGAAATGATTCGAAAGAGGAGTGTTTCGCGCTTGAAATGAACTCAAAAAATCCTAAATACGCCTACTAGAAGATAAGATACAGCGGTTTAAAAATTCCGAAATTTTAAAAAATCAAAAATACCCTTCCACTATTTTCGAATATAGCGTCTAAACCGTTTCTCTCCGAAAAACCCGAATGAAGTCAGTCGAAAGAGGTAGAGTTTCGCGCTTGTAATGAGACGAAAAAATCCTAAATACGCCTACTAGAAGATAAGATACAGCGGTTTAAAAACTCCGAAATTTTAAAAAATCAAAAATACCCTTCCACTATTTTGAATATAGCGTCTGAACCGTTCCTCTCCGAAAAACCCGATTGAAATCAGTCGAAAGAGGAGAATTTCGCGCTTGTAATAAGCTCAAAAAAACCTAAATACGCCTACTAGAAGATAAGATACAGCGGTTTAAAAACTTCCGAAATTTAAAAAATCAAAAATAACCTTCCACTATTTTGAATATAGCGTCTAAACCGTTCCTCTCCGAAAAACCCGAATGAAATCCGTCGAAAGAGGAGAGTTTCGCGCTTGTAAGGAACCGAAAAAATCCTAAATACGCCTACTAGAAGATAAGATACAGCGGTTTAAATCATTCCGAAATTTTAAAAAATCAAAAATACCCTTCCACTATTTTGAATATAGCGTCTGAACCGTTCCTCTCCGAAAAACCCGAATGAAATCCGACGAAAGAGGAGAGTTTCGCGCTTGTAAGGAGCCAAAAAAATCCTAAATACGCCTACTAGAAGATATGATACAGCGGTTTAAAAACTTCGAAATTTTAAAAAATCAAAAATACCCTTCCACTCTTTTGAATATAGCGTCTGAACCGTTTCTCTCCGAAAAACCCGAATGAAATGGTAAGAAAGAGGAGAGTTTCGCGCTTGAAAGGAGCCAAAAAAATCCTAAATACGCCTACTAGAAGATAAGATACAGCGGTTTAAATACTTCGAAATTTTAAAGAATCAAAAATACCCTTCCACTATTTTTAATATAGCGTCTGAACCGTTCCTCTGCGAAAAACCTGAATGAAGTCCGACGAAAGAGGAGAGTTTCAGGCTTGAAATGAGCCAAAAAAATCCTAAATACGCCTACTAGAAGATAAGATACAGCGGTTTAAATACTTCGAAATTTTAAAAAATCAAAAATACCCTTCCACTATTTTTAATATAGCGTCTGAACCGTTCCTCTGCGAAAAACCTGAATGAAGTCCGACGAAAGAGGAGAGTTTCTCGCTTGTAAGGAGACGAAAAAATCCTAAATACGCCTACTAGAAGATAAGATACAGCGGTTTAAAAATTCCGAAATTTTAAAAAATCAAAAATACCCTTCCACTATTTTGAATATAGCGTCTGAACCGTTCCTCTCCGAAAAACCCGAATGAAATGATTCGAAAGAGGAGTGTTTCGCGCTTGAAATGAGCTCAAAAAATCCTAAATACGACTACTAGAAGATAAGATACAGCGGTTTAAATATTCCGAAATTTTAAAAAACAAAAATACCTTTCCACTATTTTGAATATAGCGTTTAAACCATTTCTCTCCGAAAAACCCGAATGAAGTCAGTTGAAAGAGGAGAGTTTCGGGCTTGTAAGGAGACGAAAAAATCCTAAATACGCCTACTAGAAGATAAGATACAGCAGTTTAAAAATTCCGAAATTTTAAAAAATCAAAAATACCCTTCCACTATTTTGAATATAGCGTCTGAACCGTTCCTCTCCGAAAAACCCGAATGAAATCCGACGAAAGAGGAGAGTTTCGCGCTTGTAAGGAGCCAAAAAAATCCTAAATACGCCTACTAGAAGATAAGATACAGCGGTTTAAAAACTTCGAAATTTTAAAAAATCAAAAATACCCTTCCACTTTTTCGAATATATCGTCTGAACCGTTTCTCTACGAAAAACGCGAACGAAATCATTCGAAAGAGGAGATTTTCGCGCTTGAAATAAGCCAAGAAAATCCTAAACACACCTACTAGATTATAAGATACAGCGGTTTAAAAATTCCGAAATTTTAAAAATCAAAAATACCCTTCCACTATTTTGAATATAGCGTCTGAACCGTTTCTCTCCGAAAAACCCGAATGAAATAAATCGAAACAGGAGAGTTTCGCGCTTGTAAGGAGCCAAAAAAATCCTAAATACGCCTACTAGAAGATAAGATACAGCGGTTTAAAAATTACGAAATTTTAAAAAATCAAATATACCCTTCCACTATTTCGAATATATCGTCTGAACCGTTTCTCTACGAAAAACGCGAATGAAATCAGTCAAAAGAGGTGAGTTTCGCTTGAATTGAGCCCAAAGAATCCTAAATACGCCTACTAGATGATAAGATACAGTGGTTTTAATATTCCGAAATTTTAAAAAACAAAAATACCCTTCCACTATTTTGAATTTAGCGTCTTAACCGTTTCTCTCCGAAAAACCCGAATGAAATGATTCGAAAGAGGAGTGTTTCGCGATGTAATGTGCTCAAAAAATCCTAAATACGACTACTAGAAGATAAGATACAGCGGTTTAAAAATTCCGAAATTTTAAAAAATCAAAAATATCCTTCCACTATTTCGAATATATCGTCTGAACCGTTTCTCTCCGAAAAACGCGAATGAAATCAGTCGAAAGAGGTAAGTTTCGCGCTTGAAATGAGCCCAAAGAATCCTAAATACGCCTACTAGATGATAAGATACAGTGGTTTTAATATTCCGAAATTTTAAAAAACAAAAATACCCTTCCACTATTTTGAATATAGCGTCTGAACCGTTCCTCTCCGAAAAACCCGAATGAAATGATTCGAAAGAGGAGTGTTTCGCGCTTGAAATGAGCTCAAAAAATCCTAAATACGACTACTAGAAGATAAGATACAGCGGTTTAAATATTCCGAAATTTTAAAAAACAAAAATACCTTTCCACTATTTTGAATATAGCGTTTAAACCATTTCTCTCCGAAAAATCCGAATGAAGTCAGTTGAAAGAGGAGAGTTTCGGGCTTGTAAGGAGACGAAAAAATCCTAAATACGCCTACTAGAAGATAAGATACAGCAGTTTAAAAATTCCGAAATTTTAAAAAATCAAAAATACCCTTCCACTATTTTGAATATAGCGTCTGAACCGTTTCTGTCCGAAAAACCCGATTGAAATCAGTCGAAAGAGGAGAATTTCGCGCTTGTAAGAAGCCAAAAAAAAACCTAAATACGCCTACTAGAATATAAGATACAGCGGATTAAAAACTTCGAATATTTAAAAAATCAAAAATAACCTTCCACTATTTTGAATATAGCGTCTAAACCGTTCCTCTCCGAAAAACCCGAATGAAATGCGTCGAAAGAGGAGAGTTTCGCGCTTGTAAGGAACCGAAAAAATCCTAAATACACCTACTAGAAGATAAGATACAGCGGTTTAAATCATCGAAATTTTAAAAAATCAAAAATACCCTTCCACTATTTTGAATATAGCGTCTGAACCGTTCCTCTCCGAAAAACCCGAATGAAATCCGACGAAAGAGGAGAGTTTCGCGCTTGTAAGGAGCCAAAAAAATCCTAAATACGCCTACTAGAAGATATGATACAGCGGTTTAAAAACTTCGAAATTTTAAAAAATCAAAAATACCCTTCCACTCTTTTGAATATAGCGTCTGAACCGTTTCTCTCCGAAAAACCAGAATGAAATGGCAAGAAAGAGGAGAGTTTCGCGCTTGAAAGGAGCCAAAAAAATCCTTAATACGCCTACTAGAAGATAAGATACAGCGGTTTAAATACTTCGAAATTTTAAAGAATCAAAAATACCCTTCCACTATTTTTAATATAGCGTCTGAACCGTTCCTCTGCGAAAAACCTGAATGAAGTCCGACGAAAGAGGAGAGTTTCAGGCTTGAAATGAGCCAAAAAAATCCTAAATACGCCTACTAGAAGATAAGATACAGCGGTTTAAATACTTCGAAATTTTAAAAAATCAAAAATACCCTTCCACTATTTTTAATATAGCGTCTGAACCGTTCCTCTGCGAAAAACCTGAATGAAGTCAGACGAAAGAGGAGAGTTTCTCGCTTGTAATGAGACAAAAAAATCCTAAACACGCCTACTAGAAGATAAGATACAGCGGTTTAAAAACTACGAAATTTTAAAAAATCAAAAATACCCTTCCACTAATTTGAATATAGCGTCTGAACCGTTCCTCTCCGAAAAACCCGAATGAAATGATTCGAAAGAGGAGAGTTTCGCGCTTGAAATGAGCTCAAAAAATCCTAAATACGACTACTAGAAGATAAGATACAGCGGTTTAAATATTCCGAAATTTTAAAAAACAAAAATACCCTTCCACTATTTTGAATATAGCGTCTAAACCATTTCTCTCCGAAAAACCCGAATGAAGTCAGTTGAAAGAGGAGAGTTTCGGGCTTGTAAGGAGACAAAAAAATCCTAAATACGCCTACTAGAAGATAAGATACAGCAGTTTAAAAATTCCGAAATTTTAAAAAATCAAAAATACCCTTCCACTATTTTGAATATAGCGTCTGAACCGTTCCTCTCCGAAAAACCCGAATGAAATCCGACGAAAGAGGAGAGTTTCGCGCTTGTAATGAGCCAAAAAAATCCTAAATACGCCTACTAGAAGATAAGATACAGCGGTTTAAAAACTTCGAAATTTTAAAAAATCAAAAATACCCTTCCACTTTTTCGAATATATCGTCTGAACCGTTTCTCTACGAAAAACGCGAACGAAATCATTCGAAAGAGGAGATTTTCGCGCTTGAAATAAGCCAAAAAAATCCTAAACACACCTACTAGATTATAAGATACAGCGGTTTAAAAATTCCGAAATTTTAAAAATCAAAAATACCCTTCCACTATTTTGAATATAGCGTCTGAACCGTTTCTCTCCGAAAAACCCGAATGAAATAAGTCGAAACAGGAGAGTTTCGCGCTTGTAAGGAGCCAAAAAAATCCTAAATACGCCTACTAGAAGATAAGATACAGTTGTTTAAATACTTCGAAATTTTAAAAAATCAAAAATACCCTTCCACTATTTCGAATATATCGTCTGAACCGTTTCTCTACGAAAAACGCGAATGAAATCAGTCAAAAGAGGTGAGTTTCGCTTGAAATGAGCCCAAAGAATCCTAAATACGCCTACTAGATGATAAGATACAGTGGTTTTAATATTCCGAAATTTTAAAAAACAAAAATACCCTTCCACTATTTTGAATATAGCGTCTTAACCGTTTCTCTCCGAAAAACCCGAATGAAATGATTCGAAAGAGGAGAGCTTCGCGATGTAATGTGCTCAAAAAATCCTAAATACGACTACTAGAAGATAAGATACAGCGGTTTAAAAATTCCGAAATTTTAAAAAATCAAAAATATCCTTCCACTATTTCGAATATATCGTCTGAACCGTTTCTCTCCGAAAAACGCGAATGAAATCAGTCGAAAGAGGTAAGTTTCGCGCTTGAAATGAGCCCAAAAAATCCTAAATACGCCTACTAGATGATAAGATACAGTGGTTTTAATATTCCGAAATTTTAAAAAACAAAAATACCCTTCCACTATTTTGAATATAGCGTCTGAACCGTTCCTCTCCGAAAAACCCGAATGAAATGATTCGAAAGAGGAGTGTTTCGCGCTTGAAATGAGCTCAAAAAATCCTAAATACGACTACTAGAAGATAAGATACAGCGGTTTAAATATTCCGAAATTTTAAAAAACAAAAATACCTTTCCACTATTTTGAATATAGCGTTTAAACCACTTCTCTCCGAAAAATCCGAATGAAGTCAGTTGAAAGAGGAGAGTTTCGAGCTTGTAAGGAGACGAAAAAATCCTAAATACGCCTACTAGAAGATAAGATACAGCAGTTTAAAAATTCCGAAATTTTAAAAAATCAAAAATACCCTTCCACTCTTTTGAATATAGCGTCTGAACCGTTTCTCTCCGAAAAACCCGAATGAAATGGTAAGAAAGAGGAGAGTTTCGCGCTTGAAAGGAGCCAAAAAAATCCTAAATACGCCTACTAGAAGATAAGATACAGCGGTTTAAATACTTCGAAATTTTAAAGAATCAAAAATACCCTTCCACTATTTTTAATATAGCGTCTGAACCGTTCCTCTGCGAAAAACCTGAATGAAGTCCGACGAAAGAGGTAAGTTTCGCGCTTGAAATGAGCCCAAAGAATCCTAAATACGCCTACTAGATGATAAGATACAGTAGTTTAAATATTCCGAAATTTTAAAAAACAAAAATACCCTTCCACTCTTTTGAATATAACGTCTGAACCGTTCCTCTCCGAAAAACCCGAATGAAATGATTCGAAAGAGGAGTGTTTCGCGCTTGAAATGAGCTCAAAAAATCCTAAATACGACTACTAGAAGATAAGATACAGCGGTTTAAATATTCCGAAATTTTAAAAAACAAAAATACCTTTCCACTATTTTGAATATAGCGTTTGAACCATTTCTCTCCGAAAAACCCGAATGAAATCAGTCGAAAGAGGAGAGTTTCGCGCTTGTAAGGAGCCAAAAAAATCCTAAATACGCCTACTAGAAGATGAGATACAGCGGTTTAAAGACTTCGAAATTTTAAAAAATCAAAAATATCCTTCCACTATTTTGAATATAACGTCTGAACCGTTTCTCTCCGAAAAACCCGAATGAAATCAGTCGAAAGAGGAGAGTTTCGCGCTTGTAAGGAGACGAAAAATCCTAAATACGCCTTCTAGAAGATAAGATACAGCGGTTTAAAGATTTCGAAATTTTAAAAAATCAAAAATACCCTTCCACTCTTTTGAATATAGCGTCTAAACCGTTTCTCTCCGAAAAACCCGAATGAAATGAGTCGAAAGAGGAGAGTTTCGCGCTTGAAAGGAGCCAAAAAATCCTAAATACGCCTACTAGAAGATAAGATACAGCGGTTTAAAGACTCCGAAAATTTAAAAAATCAAAAATACCCTTCCACTATTTTGAATATAGCGTCTGAACCGTTTCTCTCCGAAAAACCCGAATGAAATGATTCGAAAGAGGAGGGATTCGCGCTTGAAATGAGCCAAAAAAATCCTAAATACGCCTACTAGAAGATAAGTTACAGCGGTTTAAAGACTTCGAAAATTTAAAAAATCAAAAATACCCTTCCACTATTTTGAATATAGCGTCTGAACCGATCCTCTCCGAAAAACCCGAATGAAATGCGTCGAAAGAGGAGAGTTTCGGGCTTGTAAGGAGACGAAAAAATCCTAAATACGCCTACTAGAAGATAAGATACAGCGGTTTAAATACTTCGAAATTTTAAAAAATCAAATATACCCTTCCTCTAATTTGAATATAGCGTCTTAACCGTTTCTCTCCGAAAAACCCGAATGAAATCAGTCGAAAGAGGAGAGTTCCGCGCTTGTAAGGAGCAAAAAAAATCCTAAATACGCCTACTAGAAGATAAGATACAGCGGTTTAAATACTTCGAAATTTTAAAAAATCAAAAATACCCTTCCACTTTTTCGAATATATCGTCTGAACCGTTTCTCTACGAAAAACGCGAATGAAATCATTCGAAAGGGGAGATTTTCGCGCTTGAAATAAGCCAAAAAAATCCTAAACACGCCTACTAGATTATAAGATACAGCGGTTTAAAAATTCCGAAATTTTAAAAAATCAAAAATACCCTTCCACTATTTTGAATATAGCGTCTGAACCGTTTCTCTCCGAAAAACCCGAATGAAATAAATCGAAACAGGAGAGTTTCGCGCTTGTAAGGAGCCAAAAAAATCCTAAATACGCCTACTAGAAGATAAGATACAGCGGTTTAAAAATTACGAAATTTTAAAAAATCAAAAATACCCTTCCACTATTTCGAATATATCGTCTGAACCGTTTCTCTACGAAGAACGCGAATGAAATCAGTCGAAAGAGGTGAGTTTCGCGCTTGAAATGAGCCCAAAGAATCCTAAATACGCCTACTAGATGATAAGATACAGTGGTTTTAATATTCCGAAATTTTAAAAAACAAAAATACCCTTCCACTCTTTTGAATTTAGCGTCTTAACCGTTTCTCTCCGAAAAACCCGAATGAAACGATTCGAAAGAGGAGTGTTTCGCGCTTGAAATGTGCTCAAAAAATCCTAAATACGACTACTAGAAGATAAGATATAGCGGTTTAAAAATTCCGAAATTTTAAAAATATCAAAAATATAATTCCACTATTTCGAATATATCGTCTGAACCGTTTCTCTCCGAAAAACGCGAATGAAATCAGTCGAAAGAGGTAAGTTTCGCGCTTGAAATGAGCCCAAAGAATCCTAAATACGCCTAATAGATGATAAGATACAGTGGTTTTAATATTCCGAAATTTTAAAAAACAAAAATACCCTTCCACTATTTTGAATATAGCGTCTGAACCGTTCCTCTCCGAAAAACCCGAATGAAATGATTCGAAAGAGGAGTGTTTCGCGCTTGAAATGAGCTCAAAAAATCCTAAATACGACTACTGG
>NW_028256531.1:0-3507 GCF_048593485.1 Apis florea
GAATCAACCCAGCCTGAACAAACCGGCCTTTCTTAACCCGACCAGCTTAGACTAACGCGTTTGTCTTCGCCTATCCTCACCGGCCTGACCAATCCGCCCCAGCCTAATACGACCCACCTGCTTAACACGACCGACCTGCCTAACACGACCGACCTGCCTAACACGATCGGCCTGGCCTAACCAGAACCTACCCAGCCTGATCAAACCGGCCTTGCCTAACCCGATCAGCCTAGCCTGACACGACTGTCCTGGCCTACCTGACCGGCCTGACCAACCCGACCTTGCCTAACCACACCGACTTGGCCTAACCAAACCCGGTTTGACCAAACCGTCCTGGCCTAACCCAATCGCCCTGGCCTAAGCCAACCGCCCTGCCTAACCCGACCGATCTGCTTATCCCGATCTCCCTGTCCTAACCTGACCGCGCCTGACCAACCCGGCATTGTCTAACCCGACTGACCTTGCCGAAATCAGACTGTCTTGGTCTACCCCAAACCGGCTTGATCATACCTACCTTTCTTAACCCGACCAGCGTAGCCTAACCCGTCCGTCCTCGGCTAACCTCACCGTCCTGACTATACCGCCCTGGCCAAACCCGACCGACCTGCCTAATCCGATCGTCCTGGCCTAAACCGAACCAACCCAGCCTGACCAAACCGGCCTTTCTTAACCCGACCAGCTCAGCCTAACCCGTCCATCCTGCCCTTTCGTCACCAGCCTCACCGAACCGCCCTGTCCTAACTCGAACAACCTGCCTAACCCTATCGGCCGGGCCTAACCCGATCCAACCCAGACTGAGCATACCGGCCTTGCCTAACCGGACTGTTCTGGCCTAACCCGATCGTACTGATCTAATCTGACCGGCCTGACCTACCCGGCCTCGCCTAACCCGACCGACCTTGCCTAACCCGATCGGCCTGGCCTAACCCGAACCAACTCAGCCTGACCAAACCGGCCTTGCCTAACCTGATCAGTCTAGCCTAACTCGACTGTCCTGGCCTAACCTCACCGTCCTAACCAAACCGCCCTCGCCTAACCCGACCGATCTGCCTAACCCGATCGCCCTGGCCTAACCCAAACCAACCCAGCCTGACCAAACCGGACCTTGCCTAACACGAACTGTCCTGGCCTAACCCGATGGCCTAACCTGACCAACCCGGCCTGGCCTAACACGACCGACCTTGCCTAACCGGACCGACCTGGTCTAACCGGACTGTCCAGGCCTAACCAGACCCTCCTGGCCTAACCTGACCGGCCTGATCAACCCGGCCTCGCCTAACCAGACCGACCTTGCCTAACCCGATCAGCTTAGGCTGACCTATCCGGCCTGGCCTAACCCAACCTGTTTTGCCTAACCAGATAAACCTTGCCTTACAAGACCGACATTACCAAACCGCCCTGGCCTAACCCAACCGACCTTGTCTAACCAGACCGTCCTGGCCTAACCCAACCCGGCTTGACCAAACCGGCCTTGCCCGACCCGACCTGACCTAATCTACATTCGGTTAGGTTAGGTTAGGTTAGGTTAGGTTAGGTTAGGTTAGGTTAGGTTAGGTTAGGTTAGGTTAGGTTAGGTTAGGTTAGGTTAGGTTAGGTTAGGTTAGGTTAGGTTAGGTTAGGTTAGGTTAGGTTAGGTTAGGTTAGGTTAGGTTAGGTTAGGTTAGGTTAGGTTAGGTTAGGTTAGGTTAGGTTAGGTTAGGTTAGGTTAGGTTAGGTTAGGTTAGGTTAGGTTAGGTTAGGTTAGGTTAGGTTAGGTTAGGTTAGGTTAGGTTAGGTTAGGTTAGGTTAGGTTAGGTTAGGTTAGGTTAGGTTAGGTTAGGTTAGGTTAGGTTAGGTTAGGTTAGGTTAGGTTAGGTTAGGTTAGGTTAGGTTAGGTTAGGTTAGGTTAGGTTAGGTTAGGTTAGGTTAGGTTAGGTTAGGTTAGGTTAGGTTAGGTTAGGTTAGGTTAGGTTAGGTTAGGTTAGGTTAGGTTAGGTTAGGTTAGGTTAGGTTAGGTTAGGTTAGGTTAGGTTAGGTTAGGTTAGGTTAGGTTAGGTTAGGTTAGGTTAGGTTAGGTTAGGTTAGGTTAGGTTAGGTTAGGTTAGGTTAGGTTAGGTTAGGTTAGGTTAGGTTAGGTTAGGTTAGGTTAGGTTAGGTTAGGTTAGGTTAGGTTAGGTTAGGTTAGGTTAGGTTAGGTTAGGTTAGGTTAGGTTAGGTTAGGTTAGGTTAGGTTAGGTTAGGTTAGGTTAGGTTAGGTTAGGTTAGGTTAGGTTAGGTTAGGTTAGGTTAGGTTAGGTTAGGTTAGGTTAGGTTAGGTTAGGTTAGGTTAGGTTAGGTTAGGTTAGGTTAGGTTAGGTTAGGTTAGGTTAGGTTAGGTTAGGTTAGGTTAGGTTAGGTTAGGTTAGGTTAGGTTAGGTTAGGTTAGGTTAGGTTAGGTTAGGTTAGGTTAGGTTAGGTTAGGTTAGGTTAGGTTAGGTTAGGTTAGGTTAGGTTAGGTTAGGTTAGGTTAGGTTAGGTTAGGTTAGGTTAGGTTAGGTTAGGTTAGGTTAGGTTAGGTTAGGTTAGGTTAGGTTAGGTTAGGTTAGGTTAGGTTAGGTTAGGTTAGGTTAGGTTAGGTTAGGTTAGGTTAGGTTAGGTTAGGTTAGGTTAGGTTAGGTTAGGTTAGGTTAGGTTAGGTTAGGTTAGGTTAGGTTAGGTTAGGTTAGGTTAGGTTAGGTTAGGTTAGGTTAGGTTAGGTTAGGTTAGGTTAGGTTAGGTTAGGTTAGGTTAGGTTAGGTTAGGTTAGGTTAGGTTAGGTTAGGTTAGGTTAGGTTAGGTTAGGTTAGGTTAGGTTAGGTTAGGTTAGGTTAGGTTAGGTTAGGTTAGGTTAGGTTAGGTTAGGTTAGGTTAGGTTAGGTTAGGTTAGGTTAGGTTAGGTTAGGTTAGGTTAGGTTAGGTTAGGTTAGGTTAGGTTAGGTTAGGTTAGGTTAGGTTAGGTTAGGTTAGGTTAGGTTAGGTTAGGTTAGGTTAGGTTAGGTTAGGTTAGGTTAGGTTAGGTTAGGTTAGGTTAGGTTAGGTTAGGTTAGGTTAGGTTAGGTTAGGTTAGGTTAGGTTAGGTTAGGTTAGGTTAGGTTAGGTTAGGTTAGGTTAGGTTAGGTTAGGTTAGGTTAGGTTAGGTTAGGTTAGGTTAGGTTAGGTTAGGTTAGGTTAGGTTAGGTTAGGTTAGGTTAGGTTAGGTTAGGTTAGGTTAGGTTAGGTTAGGTTAGGTTAGGTTAGGTTAGGTTAGGTTAGGTTAGGTTAGGTTAGGTTAGGTTAGGTTAGGTTAGGTTAGGTTAGGTTAGGTTAGGTTAGGTTAGGTTAGGTTAGGTTAGGTTAGGTTAGGTTAGGTTAGGTTAGGTTAGGTTAGGTTAGGTTAGGTTAGGTTAGGTTAGGTTAGGTTAGGTTAGGTTAGGTTAGGTTAGGTTAGGTTAGGTTAGGTTAGGTTAGGTTAGGTTAGGTTAGGTTAGGTTAGGTTAGGTTAGGTTAGGTTAGGTTAGGTTAGGTTAGGTT
>NW_028256532.1:0-3784 GCF_048593485.1 Apis florea
TCAGACGCTATATTCAAAAGATTGGAGGGTATTTTTGATTTTTTAAAATTTCGATGTCTTTAAACCGCTGTATCTTATCTTCTAGTAGGCGTATTTAGGATTTTTTTGGCTCGTTTCAAGCGCGAAACTCTCCTCTTTCGACACGTTTCATTCCGGTTTTCGGAGAGAAACGGTTCAGACGCTATATTCAAAATAGTGGAAGGGTATTTTTGATTTTTTAAAATTTCGGAATATTTAAACCTCTGTATCTTGTCTTCTAGTAGGCGTATTTAGGATTTTTTTGGCTCGTTTCAAGCGCGAAACTCTCCTCTTTCGACTCGTTTCATTCCGGTTTTTCGGAAAGAAACGGTTCAGACGCTATATTCAAAATAGTGGAAGGCTAAATTTGATTTCTTAAAATTTCGGAATATTTAAACCTCTGTATCTTATCTTCTATTAGGCGTATTTAGGATTTTTTTGGCTCCTTACATGCGCGAATCTCTCCTCTTTCGAATCATTTCATTAGGGTTTTTCTGAGAGAAACGGTTCAGACGCTATATTCAAAAGATTGGTAGGGTATTTTTGATTTTTTAAAATTTGGATGTCTTTAAACCGCTGTATCTTGTCTTCTAGTAGGCGTATTTAGGATTTTTTTGGATCGTTTCAAGCGGGAAACTCTCCTCTTTCGAATCATTTCATTCTGGTTTTTCGGAGAGAAACGGTTCAGACGCTATATTCAAAATAGTGGAAGGGTATTCTTGATTTTTTAAAATTTCGGAATTTTTAAACCGCTGTATCTTATCTTCTATTATGCGTATTTAGGATTTTTTTGGCTCCCTTCATGCGCGAAACTCTCCTTTTTCGACTCATTTCTTTCGGGTTTTTCGGAGAGAAACGGTTCAGACGCTATATTCAAAATAGTGAAAGGGTATTTTTGATTTCTTAAAATTTCGGAATTTTTAAACCGCTGTATCTTATCTTCTAGTAGGCGTATTTAGGATTTTTTTGGCACATTTCAAGCGCGAAGCTCTCCTCTTTCGAATCCTTTTATTCGGATTTTTCGGAGAGAAACGGTTCAGACGCTATATTCAAAATAGTGGAAGGGTATCTTCGATTTTTCAAAATTTCGGAGTATTTAAACGGCTGTATCTTATCTTCTAGTAGGCGTATTTAGTAATTTCTTGGCTCCTTTCAAGCGCGATACTCTCCTCTACCGACTCGTTTCATTCCGGTTTTTCGGAGACAAACGGTTCAGACGCTATATTCAAAATAGTGGAAGAGTATTTTTGATTTTTTAAAATTTCGGATTTTTTAAACCGCTGTATCTTATCTTCTAGTAGGCGTATTTGGGATTTTTTGGCTCATTTCAAGCGCGAAACTCTCCTCTTTCGACTGATTTCATTCGGGTTTTTCAGAGAGAAACGGTTCAGACGCTATATTCAAAAGATTGGAAGGGTATTTTTGATTTTTCAAAATTTCGGAGTTTTTAAACCGCTGTATCTTATCTTCTAGTAGGCGTATTTAAGATTTTTTTCGCTCGTTTCAAGCGCGAAACTCTCCTCTTTCGACTGATTTCATTCGGGTTTTTCAGAGAGAAACGGTTCAGACGCTATATTCAAAATAGTGGAAAGGTATTTTTGATTTTTTTAAAATTTCGGAGTATCTAAACCGCTGTATCTTATCTTCTAGTAGGCGTATTTAGGATTTTTTTGGCTCATTTCAAGCGCGAAACTCTCCTCTTTCGACTCATTTCATTCGGGTTTTTCGGAGAGAATCGGTTTAGACGATATATTCAAAATAGTGGAAGGATATTTTTGATTTTTCAAAATTTCGGAATTTTTAAACCGCTGTATCTTATATTCTAGTAGGCGCATTTAGGATTTTTTTGGCTCCCTTCATGCGCGAAACTCTATTCTTTCGACACATTTCATTCGAGTTTTTCGGAGAGAATCGGTTCAGACGCTATATTCAAAAGATTGGAGGGTATTTTTGATTTTTTAAAATTTCGATGTCTTTAACCTGCTGTATCTTATCTTCTAGTAGGCGTATTTACGATTATTTTGGCTCGTTTCAAACTCTCCTCTTTCGACTCGTTACATTCCGGTTTTTCTGGGAGAAACGGTTCAGACGCTATATTCAAAATAGTGGAAGGGTACTTTTGATTTTTTAAATTTCGTAATTTTTTAACCGCTCTAACTTATCTTCTAGTAGGCGTATTTAGGATTTTTTGGGCTCATTTCAAGTGCGAAACTCTCCTCTTTCGACTCCTTTCATTCCGGTTTTTCGGAGAGAAACTGTTCAGACGCTACATTCAAAATAGTGGAAGGCTATTTTTGATTTTTTAAAATTTCGGAGTATCTAAACCGCTGTATCCTATCTTCTAGTAGGCGTATTTAGGATTTTTTTGGCTCGTTTCAAGCGCGAAACTCTCCTCTTTCGAAACTTTTCATTCCAGTTTTTCGGAGAGAAACGGTTCAGACGCTATATTCAAAATAGTGGAAGGGTATTTTTGATTTTTTAAAATTTCGGAATATTTAAACCTCTGTATCTTGTCTTCTAGTAGGCGTATTTAGGATTTTTTTGGCTCGTTTCAAGCGCGAAACTCTCCTCTTTCGACTCGTTTCATTCCGGTTTTTCGGAAAGAAACGGTTCAGACGCTATATTCAAAATAGTGGAAGGCTAAATTTGATTTCTTAAAATTTCGGAATATTTAAACCTCTGTATCTTATCTTCTATTAGGCGTATTTAGGATTTTTTTGGCTCCTTACATGCGCGAATCTCTCCTCTTTCGAATCATTTCATTAGGGTTTTTCTGAGAGAAACGGTTCAGACGCTATATTCAAAAGATTGGTAGGGTATTTTTGATTTTTTAAAATTTGGATGTCTTTAAACCGCTGTATCTTGTCTTCTAGTAGGCGTATTTAGGATTTTTTTGGATCGTTTCAAGCGGGAAACTCTCCTCTTTCGAATCATTTCATTCTGGTTTTTCGGAGAGAAACGGTTCAGACGCTATATTCAAAATAGTGGAAGGGTATTCTTGATTTTTTAAAATTTCGGAATTTTTAAACCGCTGTATCTTATCTTCTATTAGGCGTATTTAGGATTTTTTTGGCTCCCTTCAAGCGCGAAACTCTCCTCTTTCGACTCATTTCATTCGGGTTTTTCGGAGAGAAACGGTTCAGACGCTATATTCAAAATAGTGAAAGGGTATTTTTGATTTCTTAAAATTTCGGAATTTTTAAACCGCTGTATCTTATCTTCTAGTAGGCGTATTTAGGATTTTTTTGGCACATTTCAAGCGCGAAGCTCTCCTCTTTCGAATCCTTTTATTCGGATTTTTCGGAGAGAAACGGTTCAGACGCTATATTCAAAATAGTGGAAGGGTATCTTCGATTTTTCAAAATTTCGGAGTATTTAAACCGCTGTATCTTATCTTCTAGTAGGCGTATTTAGTATTTTCTTGGCTCCTTTCAAGCGCGAAACTCTCCTCTACCGACTCGTTTCATTCCGGTTTTTCGGAGACAAACGGTTCAGACGCTATATTCAAAATAGTGGAAGAGTATTTTTGATTTTTTAAAATTTCGGATTTTTTAAACCGCTGTATCTTATCTTCTAGTAGGCGTATTTGGGATTTTTTGGCTCATTTCAAGCGCGAAACTCTCCTCTTTCGACTGATTTCATTCGGGTTTTTCAGAGAGAAACGGTTCAGACGCTATATTCAAAAGAGTGGAAGGGTATTTTTGATTTTTCAAAATTTCGGAGTTTTTAAACCGCTGTATCTTATCTTCTAGTAGGCGTATTTAAG
>NW_028256533.1:0-6646 GCF_048593485.1 Apis florea
AAGTTTCGCGCTTGTAATGAGCCAAAAAAATCCTACATACGCCTACTAGAAGATAAGATACAGCGGTTTAAAAACTCCGAAATTTTAAAAAATCAAAAATACCCTTCCACTATTTTGAATATAGCGTCTGAACCGTATCTCTCCGAGAAACCCGAATGAAATGATTCGAAAGAGGAGAGTTTCGCGCCTGTAAGGAGCCAAAAAAATCCTAAATACGCCTACTAGAAGATAAGATACAGCGGTTTAAAGACTTCGAAATTTTAAAAAATCAAAAATACCCATCCACTATTTTGAATATAGCGTCTGAACCGTTTCTCTCCGAAAAACCCGAATGAAATCAGATCGAAAGAGGAGAGTTTCGCGCTTGTAAATAGCCAAAAAAATCCTAAATACGCCTACTAGAAGATAAGATACAGCCGTTTAAAACTTCGAAATTTTAAAAAATCAAAAATACCCTTCCACTCTTTTGAATATAGCGTCTGAACCGTTTCCCTCCGAAAAACCCGAATGAAACCAGTCGAAAGAGGAAAGTTTCTCGCTTGAAATGAGCCAAAAAACTCCTACATACGCCAACTAGAAGATAAGATACAGCGGTTTAAAAACTACGAAATTTTAAAAAATCAAAAATACCCTTCCACTATATTGAATATATTGTCTGAACCGTTTCTCTCCGAAAAACCCGAATGAAATGAGTCGAAAGAGAAGAGTTGCGCGCTTGTAAGGAGCCAAAAAAATCCTAAATACGCCTACTAGAAGATAAGATACATCGGTTTAAAAATTCCGAAATTTTAAAAAATCAAAAATACCCTTCCACTATTTTGAATATAGCGTCTGAACCGTTTCTCTCCGAAAAACCCGAATGAAATCAGTCGAAAGAGGACAGTTTCGCGCTTGTCAGGAGCCAAACAAATCCTAAATACCCATACTAGAAGATAAGATACAGCGGTATAAATACTTCGAAATTTTAAAAAATCAAAAATACTCTTCCACTATTTTGAATATAGCGTCTGAACCGTTTCTCTCCGAAAAACCCGAATGAAACAAGTCGAAAGAGGAAAGTTTCTCGCTTGAAATGAGCCAAAAAACTCCTACATGCGCCTACTAGAAGATAAGATACAGCTGTTTCAAAACTTCGAAATTTTAAAAAATCAAAAATACCCTTCCAATATTTTGAATATAGCGTCTGAACCGTATCTCTTCGAAAAACCCGAATGAAATCAGACGAAAGTGGAGAGTTTCGCGCTTGAAATGGGCCAAAAAAATCCTAAATACGCCAACTAGAATATAAGATACAACGGTTTAAATATTCCGAAATTTTAAAAAATCAAATATACCCTTCCACTATTTTGATTATAGCGTCTGAACCGTTTCTCTTCGCATAACCCGAATGAACTCAGTAGAAAGAGGAGAGTTTCGCGCTTGAAATGAGCCAAAAAAATCCTAAATACGCCTACTAGAAGATAAGATACAGCGGTATAAAGACTTCGAAATTTTAAAAAATCTAAAATACCCTTCCACTATTTTGAATATAGAGTCTGAACCGTATCTCTCCGAAAAAATCGAGTGAAATGATTCGAAAGAGAAGAGTTTCGCGCTTGTAAGGAGCAAAAAAAATCCTAAATACGCCTACTAGAACATAAGATACAGTGGTTTAAATACTTCGAAATTTAAAAAAATCAAAAATACCCTTCCACTATTTTGATTATAGCGTCTGAAACGTTTCTCTCCGTAAAACCCGAATGAAATTATTCGAAAGAGGAGAGTTTCGCGCTTGTAAGGAGCGAAAAAAATTCTAAATACGCCTACTAGAAGATAAGATAAAGCAGTTTAAATATTCCGAAATTTTAAAAAATCAAAAATACCCTTCCACTATTTTGAATATAGCGTCTGAACCGTTTCTCTCCGAAAAACCCGAATGATATCAGTCGAAGGAGGAGAGCTTCGCGCTTGTCAGGAGCCAAAAAAATCCTAAATACGCATACTAGAAGATAAGATACAGTAGTTTAAAGACTACGAAATTTTAAAAAATCAAGAATGCCCCTCCACTCTTTTGAATATAGCGTCTGAACCGTTTCTCACCGGAAAACTCGAATGAAACGAGTCGAAAGATGAGAGTTTCGCGCTAGAAATGAGCCAAAAAAATCCTAAATACGCCTACTAGAAGATAAGATACAGCGGTTTAAATATTCCGAAATTTTAAAAAATCAAAAATACTCTTCCACTATTTTGAATATAGCGTCTGAACCGTTTCTCTCTGAAAAACCCGAATGAAATCAGTCGAAAGAGGAGAGTTTCGCGCTTGTAAGGAGCCAAAAAATCCTAAATACGCCTACTAGAAGATGAGATACAGCGGTTTAAAAAATACGAAATTTTAAAAAATCAAAAATACCCTTCCACTATTTTGAATATAGCGTCTGAACCGTTTCTCTCCGAAAAACCAGAATGAAACAAGTCGAAAGAGGAAAGTTTCTCGCTTGAAATGAGCCAAAAAACTCTTACATGCGCCTACTAGAAGATAAGATACAGCGGTTTAAAATTCCGAAATTTTAAAAAATCAAAAATACCCTTCCACTATTTTGAATATAGCGTCTGAACCGTTTCTCTCCGAAAAACCCGAATGAAATCAGTCGAAAGAGGAGAGTTTCGCGCTTGTCAGGAGCCAAAAAAATCCTAAATACCCATACTAGAAGATAGGATACAGCGGTATAAATACTTCGAAATTTTAAAAAATCAAAAATACTCTTCCACTATTTTGAATATAGCGTCTGAACCGTTTCTCTCGAAAAACCCGAATGAAATCAGTCGAAAGAGGAGAGTTTCGCGCTTGTAAGGAGAAAAAAAAATCCTAAATACGCCTACTAGAAGATAATATACAGCCGTTTAAATACTTCGAAATTTTAAAAAATCAAAAATTCCGTTCCACTATTGTGAATATAGCGTCTGAACCATTTCTCTCCGAAAAACCCGAATGAAGTCAGTCGAAAGAGGAGAGTTTCGCGCTTGAAATGAACGAAAAAAATCCTACATTCGCCTACTAGAACATAAGATACAGCGGTTTAAAAATTCCGAAATTTTGAAAAATCAAAAATACCCTTCCACTATTTTGATTATAGCATCTGAACCGCTTCTCTCCGAAAAACCCGAATGAAATTAGTCGAAAGAGGAGAGTTTCGCGCTTGTAAGGAGAAAAAAAAATCCTAAATACGCCTACTAGAAGATAATATACAGCCGTTTAAATACTTCGAAATTTTAAAAAATCAAAAATTCCCTTCCACTATTTTGAATATAGCGTCTGAACCATTTCTCTCCGAAAAACCCCAATGAAGTCAGTCGAAAGAGGAGAGTTTCGCGCTTGAAATGAACGAAAAAAATCCTACATACGCCTACTAGAAGATAAGATACAGCGGTTTAAAAATTCCGAAATTTTAAAAAATCAAAAATACCCTTCCACTATTTTGAATATAGAGTCTGAACCGTATCTCTCCGAAAAACCCGAATGAAATTAGTCGAAAGAGGAGAGTTTCGCGCTTGTAAGGAGCGAAAAAAATCCTAAATACGCCTACTAGAAGATAAGATACAGCCGTTTAAATACTTCGAAAATTTGAAAAATCAAAAATACCCTTCCACTATTTTGAACATAGCGTCTGAACCGTTTCTCTCCGAATAACCCGAATGAAACGAGTCGAAAGAGGAAAGTTTCTCGCTTGAAATGAGCCAAAAAACTCCTACATACGCCTACTAGAAGATAAGATACAGCGGTTTAAAAACTACGAAATTTTGAAAAATCAAAAATACCCTTCCACTATTTTGAATATAGCGTCTGAACCGTTTCTCTCCGAGAAACCCGAATGAAATGATTCGAAAGAGGAGAGTTTCGCGCTTGTAAGGAGCGAAAAAAATCCTAAATACGCCTACTAGAAGATAAGATACAGCCGTTTAAAAACTTCGAAAATTTGAAAAATCAAAAATACCCTTCCACTATTTTGCATATAGCGTCTGAACCGTTTCTCTCCGAAAAACCCGAATGAAACGAGTCGAAGGAGGAAAGTTTCTCGCTTGAAATGAGCCAAAAAACTCCTACATACGCCTACTAGAAGATAAGATACAGCGGTTTAAATACTACGAAATTTTGAAAAATCAAAAATACCCTTCCACTATTTTGAATATAGCGTCTGAACCGTTTCTCTCCGAGAAACCCGAATGAAATGATTCGAAAGAGAAGAGTTTCGCGCTAGAAAGGAGCCAAAAAAATCCTAAATACGCCTACTAGAAGATAAGATACAGCGGTTTAAATATTCCGAAATTTTAAAAAATCAAAAATACCCTTCCACTCTTTTGAATATAGCGTCTGAACCGTTTCTCTCCGAAAAGCCCGAATGAAATCAGTCGAAAGAGGAGAGTTTCGCGCTTGTAAGGAGCCAAAAAAATCCTAAATACGCCTACTAGAAGATGAGATACAGTGGTTTAAAAAATACGAAATTTTAAAAAATCAAAAATACCCTTCCACTCTTTTGAATATAGCGTCTGAACCGTTTCTCTCCGAAAAACCCGAATGAAACAAGTCGAAAGAGGAGAGTTTTGCGCTTGAAATGAGCCAAAAAAATCCTACATACGCCTACTAGAAGATAAGATACAGCGGTTTAAATATTCCGAAATTTTAAAAAATCAAAAATACCCTTCCACTATTTTGAATATAGAGTCTGAACCGTTTCTCTCCGAAAAACTCGAATGAAACCAGTCGAAAGAGGAAAGTTTCTCGCTTGAAATGAGCCAAAAAACTCCTACATACGCCTACTAGAAGATAAGATACAGCGGTTTATAAACTACGAAATTTTGAAAAAACAAAAATGCCCTTCAACTATTTTGAATATAGCGTCTGAACCGTTCCTCTCCGAGAAACCCGAATGAAATGATTCGAAAGAGAAGAGTTTCGCGCTTGTAAGGAGCCAAAAAAATCCTAAATACGCCTACTAGAAGATAAGATACAGCGGTTTAAATATTCCGAAATTTTAAAAAATCAAAAATACCCTTCCACTATTTTGAATATAGCGTCTGAACCGAATCTCTCCGAAAAACCCGAATGAAATCTGTTGAAAGAGGAGAGTTTCGCGCCTGTAAGGAGCCAAAAAAATCCTAAATATGCCTACTAGAAGATAAGATACAGCCGTTTCAAAACTTCGAAATTTTAAAAAATCAAAAATACCCTTCCACTCTTTTGAATATAGCGTCTGAACCGTTTCTCTCCGAAAAACCCGAATGAAACAAGTCGAAAGAGGAGAGTTTCGCGCTTGAAATGAGCCAAAAAAATCCAAAATACGCCTACTAGAAGATAAGATAAAGCGGTTTAAATATTCCGAAATTTTAAAAAATCAAAAATACCCTTCCACTATTTTGAATATAGCGTCTGAACCGTTTCTCTCCGAAAAACCCGAATGTAATCAGTCGAAAGAGGAGAGTTCCGCGCTTGTCAGGAGCCAAAAATATCCTAAATACGCATACTAGAAGATAAGATATAGTAGTTTAAAGACTACGAAATTTTAAGAAATGAAAAATGCACCACCACTATTTTGAATTTAGCGTCTGAACTGTTTCTCTCCGAAAAACCCGAATGAAATCAGTCGAAGGAGGAGAGCTTCGCGCTTGAAATGAGCCAAAAAAAATCCTACATACGCCTACTAGAAGATAAGATACAGCGGTTTAAAAATTCCGAAATTTTAAAAAATCAAATATACCCTTCCACTATTTTGAGTATAGAGTCTGAACCGTTTCTCTCCGAAAAACTCGAATGAAACGAGTCGAAAGAGGACAGTTTCGCGCTTGAAATGACCCAAGAAAATCCTAAATACGCCTACTAGAAGATAAGATACTGCGGTTTAAATACTACGAAATTTTAAAAAATCAAAAATTCCCTTCCACTATTTTGAATATAGCGTCTGAACCGTTTCTCTCCGAGAAACCCGAATGAAATGGTTCGAAAGAGAAGAGTTTCGCGCTTGTAAGGAGCCAAAAAAATCCTAAATACACCTACTAGAAGATAAGATACAGCGGTTTAAATATTCCGAAATTTTAAAAAATCAAAAATACCCTTCCACTGTTTTGAATATAGCGTCTGAACCGTTTCTCTCCGAAAAACCCGAATGAAATCAGTCGAAGGAGGAGAGCTTCGCGCTTGTCAGGAGCCAAAAAATCCTAAATACGCATACTAGAAGATAAGATACAGTAGTTTAAAGACTTCGAAATTTTAAAAAATCAAAAATACCCTTCCACTGTTTTGAATTTAGCGTCTGAACCGTATCTCTCCGAAAAACCCGAATGAAACTAGTCGAAAGAGGAGAGTTTCGCGCTTGTAAGGAGAAAAAAAAATCCTAAATACGCCTACTAGAAGAAAAGATACAGCCGTTTAAATACTTCGAAATTTTAAAAAATCAAAAATTCCCTTCCACTATTTTGAATATAGCGTCTGAACCATTTCTCTCCGAAAAACCCGAATGAAATCAGTCGAAAGAGGAGAGTTTCGCGCTTGAAATGAGCCAAAAAAATCCTACATACGCCTACTAGAAGATAAGATACAGCGGTTTAAATATTCCGAAATTTTAAAAAATCAAAAATACCCTTCCACTATTTTGAATATAGAGTCTGAACCGTA
>NW_028256534.1:0-4406 GCF_048593485.1 Apis florea
AGTAAGGAGCCAAAAAAATCCTAAATACGCCTACTAGAAGATAAGATACAGCGGTTTAAATATTCCGAAATTTTAAAAAATCAAAAATACCCTTCCACTATTTTGAATATAGCGTCTGAACCGAATCTCTCCGAAAAACCCGAATGAAATCTGTTGAAAGAGGAGAGTTTCGCGCCTGTAAGGAGCCAAAAAAATCCTAAATATGCCTACTAGAAGATAAGATACAGCCGTTTCAAAACTTCGAAATTTTAAAAAATCAAAAATACCCTTCCACTCTTTTGAATATAGCGTCTGAACCGTTTCTCTCCGAAAAACCCGAATGAAACAAGTCGAAAGAGGAGAGTTTCGCGCTTGAAATGAGCCAAAAAAATCCAAAATACGCCTACTAGAAGATAAGATAAAGCGGTTTAAATATTCCGAAATTTTAAAAAATCAAAAATACCCTTCCACTATTTTGAATATAGCGTCTGAACCGTTTCTCTCCGAAAAACCCGAATGTAATCAGTCGAAAGAGGAGAGTTCCGCGCTTGTCAGGAGCCAAAAATATCCTAAATACGCATACTAGAAGATAAGATATAGTAGTTTAAAGACTACGAAATTTTAAGAAATGAAAAATGCACCACCACTATTTTGAATTTAGCGTCTGAACTGTTTCTCTCCGAAAAACCCGAATGAAATCAGTCGAAGGAGGAGAGCTTCGCGCTTGAAATGAGCCAAAAAAAATCCTACATACGCCTACTAGAAGATAAGATACAGCGGTTTAAAAATTCCGAAATTTTAAAAAATCAAATATACCCTTCCACTATTTTGAGTATAGAGTCTGAACCGTTTCTCTCCGAAAAACTCGAATGAAACGAGTCGAAAGAGGACAGTTTCGCGCTTGAAATGACCCAAGAAAATCCTAAATACGCCTACTAGAAGATAAGATACTGCGGTTTAAATACTACGAAATTTTAAAAAATCAAAAATTCCCTTCCACTATTTTGAATATAGCGTCTGAACCGTTTCTCTCCGAGAAACCCGAATGAAATGGTTCGAAAGAGAAGAGTTTCGCGCTTGTAAGGAGCCAAAAAAATCCTAAATACACCTACTAGAAGATAAGATACAGCGGTTTAAATATTCCGAAATTTTAAAAAATCAAAAATACCCTTCCACTGTTTTGAATATAGCGTCTGAACCGTTTCTCTCCGAAAAACCCGAATGAAATCAGTCGAAGGAGGAGAGCTTCGCGCTTGTCAGGAGCCAAAAAATCCTAAATACGCATACTAGAAGATAAGATACAGTAGTTTAAAGACTTCGAAATTTTAAAAAATCAAAAATACCCTTCCACTGTTTTGAATTTAGCGTCTGAACCGTATCTCTCCGAAAAACCCGAATGAAACTAGTCGAAAGAGGAGAGTTTCGCGCTTGTAAGGAGAAAAAAAAATCCTAAATACGCCTACTAGAAGAAAAGATACAGCCGTTTAAATACTTCGAAATTTTAAAAAATCAAAAATTCCCTTCCACTATTTTGAATATAGCGTCTGAACCATTTCTCTCCGAAAAACCCGAATGAAATCAGTCGAAAGAGGAGAGTTTCGCGCTTGAAATGAGCCAAAAAAATCCTACATACGCCTACTAGAAGATAAGATACAGCGGTTTAAATATTCCGAAATTTTAAAAAATCAAAAATACCCTTCCACTATTTTGAATATAGAGTCTGAACCGTATCTCTCCGAAAAACCCGAATGAAATCGATCGAAAGAGGAGAGTATCGCGCTTGTCAGTAACCAAAAAAATCCTAAATACGCCTACTAGAAGATAAGATACAGCCGCTTCAAAACTACGAAATTTTAAAAAATCAAAAATACCCTTCCACTCTTTTGAATATAGCGTCTGAACCGTTTCTCTCCGAAAAACCCGAATGAAACGAGTCGAAAGAGGAAAGTTTCTCGCTTGAAATGAGCCAAAAAACTCCTACATACGCCTACTAGAAGATAAGATACAGCGGTTTAAAAACTACGAAATTTTGAAAAAACAAAAATACCCTTCCACTATTTTGAATATAGCGTCTGAACCGTTTCTCTCCGAGAAACCCGAATGAAACTGATTCGAAAGAGAAGAGTTTCGCGCCTGTAAGGAGCCAAAAAAATCCTAAATACGCCTACTAGAAGATAAGATACAGCGGTTTAAATATTCCGAAATTTTAAAAAATCAAAAATACCCTTCCACTATTTTGAATATAGCGTCTGAACCGTATCTCTCCGAAAAACCCGAATGAAATCTGTTGAAAGAGGAGAGTTTCGCGCTTGTAAGGAGCCAAAAAAATCCTAAATACGCCTACCAGAAGATAAGATACAGCGGTATAAATACTTCGAAATTTTAAAAAATCAAAAATACTCATCCTCAATTTTGAATATAGCGTTTGAAACGTTTCTCTCCGAAAAACCCGAATGAAATCGATCGAAAGAGGAGAGTTTCGCGCTTGTAAGTAGCCAAAAAACTCCTACATACGCCAACTAGAAGATAAGATACAGCGGTTTAAAAACTACGAAATTTTGAAAAATCAAAAATACCATTCCACTATTTTGAATATAGCGTCTGAACCGTTTCTCTCCGAGAAACCCGAATGAAATGATTCGAAAGAGAAGAGTTTTGCGCTTGTAAGGAGCCAAAAAAATCCTAAATACGTCTACTAGAAGATAAGATACAGCGGTTTAAAAATTCCGAAATTTTAAAAAATCAAAAATACCCTTCCACTATTTTGAATTTAGCGTCTGAACCGTTTCTCTCCGAAAAACCCGAATGAAATCAGTCGAAAGATGAGAGTTTCGCGCTTGTCAGGAGCCAAAATAATCCTAAATACCCATACTAGAAGATAAGATACAGCGGTATAAAACTTCGAAATTTTAAAAAATCAAAAATACTCTTCCACTATTTTGAATATAGCGTCTGAACCGTTTCTCTCCGAAAAACCCGAATGAAATCAGTCGAAAGAGGAGAGTTTCGCGCTTGTAAGGAACCAAAAAAATCCTAAATACGCCTACTAGAAGATGAGATACAGCGGTTTAAAAAATACGAAATTTTAAAAAATCAAAAATACCCTTCCACTCTTTTGAATATTGCGTCTGAACCGTTTCTCTCCGAGAAACCCGAATAAAATGATTCGAAAGAGAGGAGTTTCGCGCTTGTAACGAGCCAAAAAAATCCTAAATACGCCTACTAGAAGATAAGATGCAGCGGTTTAAAAATTTCGAAATTTTAAAAAATCAAAAATACCCTTCCACTATTTTGAATATAGCGTCTGAACCGTTTCTCTCCGAAAAACCCGAATGAAATCTGTTGAAAGAGGAGAGTTTCGCGCCTGTAAGGAGCCAAAAAAATCCTAAATACGCCTACTAGAAGATAAGATACAGCGGTTTAAGTATTCCGAAATTTTAAAAAATCAAAAATACACTTCCACTCTTTTGAATATAGCGTCTGAACTGTTTCTCTCCGAAAAACCCGAATGAAATCAGTCAAAAGAGGAGAGCTTCGCGCTTGTCAGGAGCCAAAAAAATCCTAAATACGCATACTAGAAGATAAGATACAGTAGTTTAAAGACTAAGAAATTTTAAAAAATCAAAAATTCCCCTTAACTATTTTGAATATAGCGTCTGAACCGTTTCTCTCCGAAAAACCCGAATGAAACAAGTCGAAAGAGGAGAGTTTCGCGCTTGAAATGAGCCAAAAAAATCCTACATACGCCTACTAGAAGATAAGATACAGCGGGTTAAAAATTCCGAAATTTTAAAAAATCAAAAATACCCTTCCACTATTTTGAATATATAGTCTGAAACGTTTCTCTCCGAAAAACTCGAATGAAACGAGTCGAAAGAGGAGAGTTTCGCGCTTGAAATGAGCCAAACAAATTCTAAACACGCATACTAGAAGATAAGATACAGCTGTTTAAATATTCCGAAATTTTAAAAAATCAAAAATACCCTTCCACTATTTTGAATATAGCGTCTGAACCGTTTCTCTCCGTAAAACCCGAGTGAAACGATTCGAAAGAGGAGAGTTTCGCGCTTGTAAGGAGCGAAAAAAATCCTAAATACGCCTACTAGAAGATAAGATACTGCCGTTTAAATCTTCGAAAATTTGAAAAATCAAAAATACCCTTCCACTATTTTGAATATAGCGTCTGAACCGTTTCTCTCCGAAAAACCCGAATGAAACGAGTCGAAAGAGGAAAGTTTCTCGCTTGAAATGAGCCAAAAAACTCCTACATACGCCTACTAGAAGATAAGATACAGCGGTTTAAAAACTAGGAAATTTTGAAAAATCAAAAATACCCTTCCACTATTTTGAATATAGCGTCTGAACCGTTTCTCTCCGAGAAACCCGAATGAAATGATTCGAAAGAGAAGAGTTTCGCGCTAGTAAGG
>NW_028256535.1:0-39113 GCF_048593485.1 Apis florea
CAAAAATGACCCTTCAACTATTTTGAACATAGCGTCTGAACCGTTCCTCTCCGAGAAACCCGAATGAAATGATTCGAAAGAGAAGAGTTTCGCGCTTGTAAGGAGCCAAAAAAATCCTAAATACGCCTACTAGAAGATAAGATACAGCGGTTTAAAATTCCGAAATTTTAAAAAATCAAAAATACCCTTCCACTATTTTGAATATAGCGTCTGAACCGTATCTCTCCGAAAAACCCGAATGAAATCTGTTGAAAGAGGAGAGTTTCGCGCCTGTAAGGAGCCAAAAAAATCCTAAATACGCCTACCAGAAGATAAGATACAGCGGAATAAATACTTCGAAATTTTAAAAAATCAAAAATACTCATCCTCTGTTTTGAATATAGCGTTTGAAACGTTTCTCTCCGAAAAACCCGAATGAAATCGATCGAAAGAGGAGAGTTTCGCGCTTGTAACGAGCCAAAAAAATCCTAAATACGCCTACTAGAAGATAAGATGCAGCGGTTTAAAAATTTCGAAATTTTAAAAAATCAAAAATACCCTTCCACTATTTTGAATATAGCGTCTGAACCGTTTCTCTCCGAAAAACCCGAATGAAATCAGTTGAAAGAGGAGAGTTTCGCGCCTGTAAGGAGCCAAAAAAATCCTAAATACGCCTACTAGAAGATAAGATACAGCGGTTTAAATATTCCGAAATTTTAAAAAATCAAAAATACACTTCCACTCTTTTGAATATAGCGTCTGAACTGTTTCTCTCCGAAAAACCCGAATGAAATCAGTCAAAAGAGGAGAACTTCGCGCTTGTCAGGAGCCAAAAAAATCCTAAATACGCATACTAGAAGATAAGATACAGTAGTTTAAAGACTAAGAAATTTTAAAAAATCAAAAATGCCCCTTAACTATTTTGAATATAGCGTCTGAACCGCTTGTCTCCGGAAAACTCGAATGAAACGAGTCGAAAGAGGAGAGTTTCGCGCTTGAAATGAGCAAAAAAAATCCTAAACACGCATACTAGAAGATAAGATACAGCGGTTTAAATATTCCGAAATTTTAAAAAATCAAAAATACCCTTCCACTATTTTGAATATAGCGTCTGAACCGTTTCTCTCCGTAAAACCCGAGTGAAATGATTCGAAAGAGGAGAATTTCGCGCTTGTAAGGAGCGAAAAAAATCCTAAATACGCCTACTAGAAGATAAGATACAGCCGTTTAAAAACTTCGAAAATTTGAAAAATCAAAAATACCCGTCCACTATTTTGAATATAGCGTCTGAACCGTTTCTCTCCGAAAAACCCGAATGAAACGAGTCGAAAGAGGAAAGTTTCGCGCTTGTAAGGAGCCAAAAGAATCCTAAATACGCCTACTAGTAGATGAGATACAGCGGTTTAAAGAATACGAAATTTTAAAAAATCAAAAATACCCTTCCACTATTTTGAATATAGCGTCTGAACCGTTTCTCTCCGAAAAACCCGAATGAAACAAGTCGAAAGAGGAGAGTTTCGCGCTTGAAATGAGCCAAAAAAATCCTACATACGCCTACTAGAAGATAAGATACAGCGGTTTGAAAATTCCGAAATTTTAAAAAATCAAAAATACCCTTCCACTATTTTGAATATAGAGTCTGAACCGTTTCTCTCCGAAAAACTCGAATGAAACGAGTCGAAAGAGGAGAGTTTCGCGCTTGAAATGACCCAAGAAAATCCTAAATACGCCTACAAGAAGAAAAGATACAGCGGTTTAAATATTCCGAAATTTTAAAAAATCAAAAATACCCTTCCACTATTTTGAGTATAGCGTCTGAACCGTTTCTCTCCGAAAAACCAGAATGAAATCAGTCGAAAGAGGAGAGCTTCGCGCTTGTCAGGAGCCAAAAATATCCTAAATACGCATACTAGAAGATAAGATATAGTAGTTTAAAGACTACGAAATTTTAAAAAATGAAAAATGCACCACCACTATTTTGAATATAGCGTCTGAACCGCTTCTCTCCGGAAAACTCGAATGAAACGAGTCGAAAGAGGAGAGTTTCGCGCTTGAAATGAGCCGAAAAAATCCTAAACACGCCTACTAGAAGATAAGATACAGCGGTTTAAATATTCCGAAATTTTAAAAAATCAAAAATTCCCTTCCACTATTTTGAATATAGCGTCTGTACCGTTTCTCTCCAAAAAACCCGAATGAAACAAGTCGAAAGAGGAGAGTTTGGCGCTTGAAATGAGCCAAAAAAATCCTACATACGCCTACAAGAAGATAAGATACAGCGGTTTGAATATTCCGAAATTTTAAAAAATCAAAAATACCCTTCCACTATTTTGAATATAGCGTCTGAACCATTTCTCTCCGAAAAACCCGAATGAAGTCAGTCGAAAGAGGAGAGTTTCGCGCATGAAATGAGACAAAAAAATCCTACATACGCCTACTAGAAGATAAGATACAGCGGTTTAAAAATTCCGAAATTTTAAAAAATCAAAAATACCCTTCCACTATTTTGAATATAGAGTCTGAACCGTTTCTCTCCGAAAAACCCGAATGAAATCAGTCGAAAGAGGAGAGTTTCACGCTTGTCAGGAGCCAAAATAATCCTAAATACCCATACTAGAAGATAAGATACAGCGGTATAAAACTTCGAAATTTTAAAAAATCAAAAATACTCTTCCACTATTTTGAATATAGCGTCTGAACCGTTTCTCTCCGAAAAACCCGAATTAAATCAGTCGAAAGAGGAGAGTTTCGCGCATGTAAGGAACCAAAAAAATCCTAAATACGCCTACTAGAAGAGGAGATACTGCGGTTTAAAAAATACGAAATTTTAAAAAATCAAAAATACCCTTCCACTCTTTTGAATATTGCGTCTGAACCGTTTCTCTCCGAGAAACCCGAATAAAATGGTTCGAAAGAGAAGAGTTTCGCGCTTGTAACGAGCCAAAAAAATCCTAAATACGCCTACTAGAAGATAAGATGCAGCGGTTTAAAAATTTCGAAATTTTAAAAAATCAAAAATACCCTTCCACTATTTTGAATATAGCGTCTGAACCGTTTCTCTCCGAAAAACCCGAATGAAATCTGTTGAAAGAGGAGAGTTTCGCGCCTGTAAGGAGCCAAAAAAATCCTAAATACGCCTACTAGAAGATAAGATACAGCGGTTTAAATATTCCGAAATTTTAAAAAATCAAAAATACACTTCCACTCTTTTGAATATAGCGTCTGAACTGTTTCTCTCCGAAAAACCCGAATGAAATCAGTCAAAAGAGGAGAACTTCGCGCTTGTCAGGAGCCAAAAAAATCCTAAATACGCATACTAGAAGATAAGATACAGTAGTTTAAAGACTAAGAAATTTTAAAAAATCAAAAATGCCCCTTAACTATTTTGAATATAGCGTCTGAACCGCTTGTCTCCGGAAAACTCGAATGAAACGAGTCGAAAGAGGAGAGTTTCGCGCTTGAAATGAGCAAAAAAAATCCTAAACACGCATACTAGAAGATAAGATACAGCGGTTTAAATATTCCGAAATTTTAAAAAATCAAAAATACCCTTCCACTATTTTGAATATAGCGTCTGAACCGTTTCTCTCCGTAAAACCCGAGTGAAATGATTCGAAAGAGGAGAATTTCGCGCTTGTAAGGAGCGAAAAAAATCCTAAATACGCCTACTAGAAGATAAGATACAGCCGTTTAAAAACTTCGAAAATTTGAAAAATCAAAAATACCCGTCCACTATTTTGAATATAGCGTCTGAACCGTTTCTCTCCGAAAAACCCGAATGAAACGAGTCGAAAGAGGAAAGTTTCGCGCTTGTAAGGAGCCAAAAGAATCCTAAATACGCCTACTAGTAGATGAGATACAGCGGTTTAAAGAATACGAAATTTTAAAAAATCAAAAATACCCTTCCACTATTTTGAATATAGCGTCTGAACCGTTTCTCTCCGAAAAACCCGAATGAAACAAGTCGAAAGAGGAGAGTTTCGCGCTTGAAATGAGCCAAAAAAATCCTAAATACGCCTACTAGAAGATAAGATACAGCGGTTTGAAAACTCCGAAATTTTAAAAAATCAAAAATACCCTTCCACTATTTTGAATATAGCGTCTGAACCGTTTCTCTCCGAAAAACTCGAATGAAACGAGTCGAAAGAGGAGAGTTTCGCGCTTGAAATGACCCAAAAAAATCCTAAATACGCCTACAAGAAGAAAAGATACAGCGGTTTAAATATTCCGAAATTTTAAAAAATCAAAAATACCCTTCCACTATTTTGAATATAGCGTCTGAACCGTTTCTCTCCGAAAAACCAGAATGAAATCAGTCGAAAGAGGAGAGCTTCGCGCTTGTCAGGAGCCAAAAAAATCCTAAATACGCATACTAGAAGATAAGATACAGCAGTTTAAAGACTACGAAATTTTAAAAAATCAAAAATGCACCTCCACTATTTTGAATATAGCGTCTGAACCGCTTCTCTCCGAAAAACTCGAATGAAACGAGTCGAAAGAGGAGAGTTTCGCGCTTGAAATGAGCCAAAAAAATCACTAGAAGATAAGATACAGCGGTTTAAATATTCCGAAATTTTAAAAAATCAAAAATACCCTTCCACTATTTTGAATATAGCGTCTGAACCGTTTCTCTCCGTAAAACCCGAGTGAAATGATTCGAAAGAGGAGAATTTCGCGCTTGTAAGGAGCGAAAAAAATCCTAAATACGCCTACTAGAAGATAAGATACAGCCGTTTAAAAACTTCGAAAATTTAAAAAATCAAAAATACCCGTCCACTATTTTGAATATAGCGTCTGAACCGTTTCTCTCCGAAAAACCCGAATGAAACGAGTCGAAAGAGGAAAGTTTCGCGCTTGTAAGGAGCCAAAAAAATCCTAAATACGCCTACTAGTAGATGAGATACAGCGGTTTAAAGAATACGAAATTTTAAAAAATCAAAAATACCCTTCCACTATTTTGAATATAGCGTCTGAACCGTTTCTCTCCGTAAAACCCGAGTGAAATGATTCGAAAGAGGAGAATTTCGCGCTTGTAAGGAGCGAAAAAAATCCTAAATACGCCTACTAGAAGATAAGATACAGCCGTTTAAAAACTTCGAAAATTTGAAAAATCAAAAATACCCGTCCACTATTTTGAATATAGCGTCTGAACCGTTTCTCTCCGAAAAACCCGAATGAAACAAGTCGAAAGAGGAGAGTTTCGCGCTTGAAATGAGCCAAGAAAATCCTACATACGCCTACTAGAAGATAAGATACAGCGGTTTGAAAATTCCGAAATTTTAAAAAATCAAAAATACCCTTCCACTATTTTGAGTATAGCGTCTGAACCGTTTCTCTCCGAAAAACCAGAATGAAATCAGTCGAAAGAGGAGAGCTTCGCGCTTGTCAGGAGCCAAAAATATCCTAAATACGCATACTAGAAGATAAGATATAGTAGTTTAAAGACTACGAAATTTTAAAAAATGAAAAATGCACCACCACTATTTTGAATATAGCGTCTGAACCGCTTCTCTCCGGAAAACTCGAATGAAACGAGTCGAAAGAGGAGAGTTTCGCGCTTGAAATGAGCCGAAAAAATCCTAAACACGCCTACTAGAAGATAAGATACAGCGGTTTAAATATTCCGAAAATTTAAAAAATCAAAAATTCCCTTCCACTATTTTGAATATAGCGTCTGTACCGTTTCTCTCCAAAAAACCCGAATGAAACAAGTCGAAAGAGGAGAGTTTGGCGCTTGAAATGAGCCAAAAAAATCCTACATACGCCTACAAGAAGATAAGATACAGCGGTTTGAATATTCCGAAATTTTAAAAAATCAAAAATACCCTTCCACTATTTTGAATATAGCGTCTGAACCATTTCTCTCCGAAAAACCCGAATGAAGTCAGTCGAAAGAGGAGAGTTTCGCGCTTGAAATGAGACAAAAAAATCCTACATACGCCTACTAGAAGATAAGATACAGCGGTTTAAAAATTCCGAAATTTTAAAAAATCAAAAATACCCTTCCACTATTTTGAATATAGAGTCTGAACCGTTTCTCTCCGAAAAACCCGAATGAAATCAGTCGAAAGAGGAGAGTTTCACGCTTGTCAGGAGCCAAAATAATCCTAAATACCCATACTAGAAGATAAGATACAGCGGTATAAAACTTCGAAATTTTAAAAAATCAAAAATACTCTTCCACTATTTTGAATATAGCGTCTGAACCGTTTCTCTCCGAAAAACCCGAATTAAATCAGTCGAAAGAGGAGAGTTTCGCGCATGTAAGGAACCAAAAAAATCCTAAATACGCCTACTAGAAGAGGAGATACTGCGGTTTAAAAAATACGAAATTTTAAAAAATCAAAAATACCCTTCCACTCTTTTGAATATTGCGTCTGAACCGTTTCTCTCCGAGAAACCCGAATAAAATGGTTCGAAAGAGAAGAGTTTCGCGCTTGTAACGAGCCAAAAAAATCCTAAATACGCCTACTAGAAGATAAGATGCAGCGGTTTAAAAATTTCGAAATTTTAAAAAATCAAAAATACCCTTCCACTATTTTGAATATAGCGTCTGAACCGTTTCTCTCCGAAAAACCCGAATGAAATCTGTTGAAAGAGGAGAGTTTCGCGCCTGTAAGGAGCCAAAAAAATCCTAAATACGCCTACTAGAAGATAAGATACAGCGGTTTAAATATTCCGAAATTTTAAAAAATCAAAAATACACTTCCACTCTTTTGAATATAGCGTCTGAACTGTTTCTCTCCGAAAAACCCGAATGAAATCAGTCAAGAGAGGAGAGCTTCGCGCTTGTCAGGAGCCAAAAAAATCCTAAATACGCATACTAGAAGATAAGATACAGTAGTTTAAAGACTAAGAAATTTTAAAAAATCAAAAATGCCCCTAACTATTTTGAATATAGCGTCTGAACCGCTTGTCTCCGGAAAACTCGAATGAAACGAGTCGAAAGAGGAGAGTTTCGCGCTTAAAATGAGCCAAAAAAATCCTAAACACGCATACCAGAAGATAAGATACAGCGGTTTAAATATTCCGAAATTTAAAAAAATCAAAAATACCCTTCCACTATTTTGAATATAGCGTCTGAACCGTTTCTCTCCGTAAAACCCGAGTGAAATGATTCGAAAGAGGAGAGTTTCGCGCTTGTAAGGAGCGAAAAAAATCCTAAATACGCCTACTAGAAGATAAGATACAGCCGTTTAAAAACTTCGAAAATTTGAAAAATCAAAAATACCCTTCCACTATTTTGAATATAGCGTCTGAACCGTTTCTCACCGAAAAACTCGAATGAAACGAGTCGAAAGAGGAGAGTTGCTCGCTTGAAATGAGCCAAAAAAATCCTAAATACGCCTACTAGAAGATAAGATACAGCGGTTTAAATATTCCGAAATTTTAAAAAATCAAAAATACTCTTCCACTATTTTGAATATAGCGTCTGAACCGTATCTCTCCGAAAAACCCGAATGAAATCTGTTTAAAGAGGGGAGTTTCGCGCCTGTAAGGAGCCAAAAAAATCCTAAATACGCCTACTAGAAGATAAGATACAGCGGTATAAAAACTTCGAAATTTTAAAAAATCAAAAATACTGTTCCACTATTTTGAATATAGCGTCTGAACCGTTTCTCTCCGAAAAACCCGAATGAAATCTGTCGAAAAAGGAGAGTTTCGCGCTTGTAAGGAGCCAAAAAAATCCTAAATACGCCTACTAGAAGATGATATACAGCGGTTTAAAGAATACGAAATTTTAAAAAATCAAAAATACCCTTCCACTATTTTGAATATAGCGTCTGAACCATTTCTCTCCGAAAAACCCGAATGAAGTCAGTCGAAAGAGGAGAGTTTCGCGCTTGAAATGAGCCAAAAAAATCCTACATACGCCTACTAGAAGATAAGATACAGCGGTTTAAAAATTCCGAAATTTTAAAAAATCAAAAATACCCTTCCACTATTTTGAATATAGAGTCTGAACCGTTTCTCTCCGAAAAACCCGAATGAAATCAGTCGAAAGAGGAGAGTTTCACGCTTGTCAGGAGCCAAAATAATCCTAAATACCCATACTAGAAGATAAGATACAGCGGTATAAAACTTCGAAATTTTAAAAAATCAAAAATACTCTTCCACTATTTTGAATATAGCGTCTGAACCGTTTCTCTCCGAAAAACCCGAATTAAATCAGTCGAAAGAGGAGAGTTTCGCGCATGTAAGGAACCAAAAAAATCCTAAATACGCCTACTAGAAGAGGAGATACTGCGGTTTAAAAAATACGAAATTTTAAAAAATCAAAAATACCCTTCCACTCTTTTGAATATTGCGTCTGAACCGTTTCTCTCCGAGAAACCCGAATAAAATGGTTCGAAAGAGAAGAGTTTCGCGCTTGTAACGAGCCAAAAAAATCCTAAATACGCCTACTAGAAGATAAGATGCAGCGGTTTAAAAATTTCGAAATTTTAAAAAATCAAAAATACCCTTCCACTATTTTGAATATAGCGTCTGAACCGTTTCTCTCCGAAAAACCCGAATGAAATCTGTTGAAAGAGGAGAGTTTCGCGCCTGTAAGGAGCCAAAAAAATCCTAAATACGCCTACTAGAAGATAAGATACAGCGGTTTAAATATTCCGAAATTTTAAAAAATCAAAAATACACTTCCACTCTTTTGAATATAGCGTCTGAACTGTTTCTCTCCGAAAAACCCGAATGAAATCAGTCAAGAGAGGAGAGCTTCGCGCTTGTCAGGAGCCAAAAAAATCCTAAATACGCATACTAGAAGATAAGATACAGTAGTTTAAAGACTAAGAAATTTTAAAAAATCAAAAATGCCCCTTAACTATTTTGAATATAGCGTCTGAACCGCTTGTCTCCGGAAAACTCGAATGAAACGAGTCGAAAGAGGAGAGTTTCGCGCTTAAAATGAGCCAAAAAAATCCTAAACACGCATACCAGAAGATAAGATACAGCGGTTTAAATATTCCGAAATTTAAAAAAATCAAAAATACCCTTCCACTATTTTGAATATAGCGTCTGAACCGTTTCTCTCCGTAAAACCCGAGTGAAATGATTCGAAAGAGGAGAGTTTCGCGCTTGTAAGGAGCGAAAAAAATCCTAAATACGCCTACTAGAAGATAAGATACAGCCGTTTAAAAACTTCGAAAATTTGAAAAATCAAAAATACCCTTCCACTATTTTGAATATAGCGTCTGAACCGTTTCTCACCGGAAAACTCGAATGAAACGAGTCGAAAGGGGAGAGTTTCGCGCTTGAAATGAGCCAAAAAAATCCTAAATACGCCTACTAGAAGATAAGATACAGCGGTTTAAATATTCCGAAATTTTAAAAAATCAAAAATACTCTTCCACTATTTTGAATATAGCGTCTGAACCGTATCTCTCCGAAAAACCCGAATGAAATCTGTTTAAAGAGGGGAGTTTCGCGCCTGTAAGGAGCCAAAAAAATCCTAAATACGCCTACTAGAAGATAAGATACAGCGGTATAAAAACTTCGAAATTTTAAAAAATCAAAAATACTGTTCCACTATTTTGAATATAGCGTCTGAACCGTTTCTCTCCGAAAAACCCGAATGAAATCTGTCGAAAAAGGAGAGTTTCGCGCTTGTAAGGAGCCAAAAAAATCCTAAATACGCCTACTAGAAGATGATATACAGCGGTTTAAAGAATACGAAATTTTAAAAAATCAAAAATACCCTTCCACTATTTTGAATATAGCGTCTGAACCATTTCTCTCCGAAAAACCCGAATGAAGTCAGTCGAAAGAGGAGAGTTTCGCGCTTGAAATGAGCCAAAAAAATCCTACATACGCCTACTAGAAGATAAGATACAGCGGTTTAAAAATTCCGAAATTTTAAAAAATCAAAAATACCCTTCCACTATTTTGAATATAGAGTCTGAACCGTTTCTCTCCGAAAAACCCGAATGAAATCAGTCGAAAGAGGAGAGTTTCACGCTTGTCAGGAGCCAAAATAATCCTAAATACCCATACTAGAAGATAAGATACAGCGGTATAAATCTTCGAAATTTTAAAAAATCAAAAATACTCTTCCACTATTTTGAATATAGCGTCTGAACCGTTTCTCTCCGAAAAACCCGAATGAAATCAGTCGAAAGAGGAGAGTTTCGCGCATGTAAGGAACCAAAAAAATCCTAAATACGCCTACTAGAAGATGAGATACTGCGGTTTAAAAAATACGAAATTTTAAAAAATCAAAAATACCCTTCCACTCTTTTGAATATTGCGTCTGAACCGTTTCTCTCCGAGAAACCCGAATAAAATGATTCGAAAGAGAAGAGTTTCGCGCTTGTAACGAGCCAAAAAAATCCTAAATACGCCTACTAGAAGATAAGATGCAGCGGTTTAAAAATTTCGAAATTTTAAAAAATCAAAAATACCCTTCCACTATTTTGAATATAGCGTCTGAACCGTTTCTCTCCGAAAAACCCGAATGAAATCTGTTGAAAGAGGAGAGTTTCGCGCCTGTAAGGAGCCAAAAAAATCCTAAATACGCCTACTAGAAGATAAGTTACAGCGGTTTAAATATTCCGAAATTTTAAAAAATCAAAAATACACTTCCACTCTTTTGAATATAGCGTCTGAACTGTTTCTCTCCGAAAAACCCGAATGAAATCAGTCAAGAGAGGAGAGCTTCGCGCTTGTCAGGAGCCAAAAAAATCCTAAATACACATACTAGAAGATAAGATACAGTAGTTTAAAGACTAAGAAATTTTAAAAAATCAAAAATGCCCCTTCACTATTTTGATTATAGCGTCTGAACCGCTTGTCTCCGGAAAACTCGAATGAAACGAGTCGAAAGAGGAGAGTTTCGAGCTTAAAATGAGCCAAAAAAATCCTAAACACGCATACCAGAAGATAAGATACAGCGGTTTAAATATTCCGAAATTTTAAAAAATCAAAAATACCCTTCCACTATTTTGAATATAGCGTCTGAACCGTTTCTCTCCGTAAAACCCGAGTGAAATGATTCGAAAGAGGAGAGTTTCGCGCTTGTAAGGAGCGAAAAAAATCCTAAATACGCCTACTAGAAGATAAGATACAGCCGTTTAAAAACTTCGAAAATTTGAAAAATCAAAAATACCCTTCCACTATTTTGAATATAGCGTCTGAACCGTTTCTCTCCGAAAAACCCGAATGAAACGAGTCGAAAGAGGAAAGTTTCTCGCTTGAAATGAGCCAAAAAACTCCTACATACGCTTACTAGAAGATAAGATACAGCGGTTTAAAAACTACGAAATTTTGAAAAATCAAAAATACCCTTCCACTATTTTGAATATAGCGTCTGAACCGTTTCTCTCCGAGAAACCCGAATGAAATGATTCGAAAGAGAAGAGTTTCGCGCTATTATGGAGCCAAAAAAATCCTAAATACGCCTACTAGAAGATAAGATAAAGCGGTTTAAATATTCCGAAATTTTAAAAAATCAAAAATACCCTTCCACTATTTTGAATATATCGTCTGAAACGTTTCTCTCCGAAAAACCCGAATGAAATCAGTCGAAAGAGGAGAGTTTCGCGCTTGTAAGGAGCCAAAAGAATCCTAAATACGCCTACTAGAAGATGAGATACAGCGGTTTAAAGAATACGAAATTTTAAAAAATCAAAAATACCCTTCCACTATTTTGAATATAGCGTCTGAACCGTTTCTCTCCGAAAAACCCGAATGAAACAAGTCGAAAGAGGAGAGTTTCGCGCTTGAAATGAGCCAAAAAAATCCTACATACGCCTACTAGAAGATAAGATACAGCGGTTTGAAAATTCCGAAATTTTAAAAAATCAAAAATACCCTTCCACTATTTTGAATATAGAGTCTGAACCGTTTCTCTCCGAAAAACTCGAATGAAACGAGTCGAAAGAGGAGAGTTTCGCGCTTGAAATGACCCAAGAAAATCCTAAATACGCCTACAAGAAGAAAAGATACAGCGGTTTAAATATTCCGAAATTTTAAAAAATCAAAAATACCCTTCCACTATTTTGAGTATAGCGTCTGAACCGTTTCTCTCCGAAAAACCCGAATGAAATCAGTCGAAAGAGGAGAGCTTCGTGCTTGTCAGGAGCCAAAAATATCCTAAATACGCATACTAGAAGATAAGATATAGTAGTTTAAAGACTACGAAATTTTAAAAAATGAAAAATGCACCACCACTATTTTGAATATAGCGTCTGAACCGCTTCTCTCCGGAAAACTCGATTGAAACGAGTCGAAAGAGGAGAGTTTCGCGCTTGAAATGAGCCAAAAAAATCCTAAACACGCCTACTAGAAGATAAGATACAGCGGTATAAAAACTTCGAAATTTTAAAAAATCAAAAATACTGTTCCACTATTTTGAATATAGCGTCTGAACCGTTTCTCTCCGAAAAACCCGAATGAAATCTGTCGAAAAAGGAGAGTTTCGCGCTTGTAAGGAGCCAAAAAAATCCTAAATACGCCTACTAGAAGATGATATACAGCGGTTTTAAGAATACGAAATTTTAAAAAATCAAAAATACCCTTCCACTATTTTGAATATAGCGTCCGAACCATTTCTCTCCGAAAAACCCGAATGAAGTCAGTCGAAAGAGGAGAGTTTCGCGCTTGAAATGAGCCAAAAAAATCCTACATACGCCTACTAGAAGGTAAGATACAGTGGTTTAAAAATTCCGAAATTTTAAAAAATCAAAAATACCCTTCCACTATTTTGAATATATAGTCTAAACCGTATCTCTCCGAAAAACCCGAATGAAATCTGTTGAAAGAGGAGAGTTTCGCGCCTGTAAGGAGCCAAAAAAATCCTAAATACGCCAACTAGAAGATAAGATACAGCGGTTTGAAAACTACGAAATTTTGAAAAATCAAAAATACCTTTCCACTATTTTGAATATAGCGTCTGAACCGTTTCTCTCCGAGAAACCCGAATGAAATGGTTCGAAAGAGAAGAGTTTCGCGCTTGTAAGGAGCCAAAAAAATCCTAAATAAGCCTACTAGAAGATAAGATACAGCGGTTTAAAAATTCCGAAATTTTAAAAATCAAAAATACCCTTCCACTATTTTGAATTTAGTGTCTGAACCGTTTCTCTCTGAAAAACCCGAATGAAATCAGTCGAAAGAGGAGAGTTTCGCGCTTGTCAGGAGCCAAAAAATCCTAAAAACCCATACTAGAAGATAAGATACAGTAGTTCAAAAACTTCGAAATTTTAAAAAATCAAAAATACCCTTCCACTATTTTGAATATAGCGTCTGAACCATTTCTCTCCGAAAAACCCGAATGAAGTCAGTCGAAAGAGGAGAGTTTCGCGCTTGAAATGAGCCAAAAAAATCCTACATACGCCTACTAGAAGATAAGATACAGCGTTTTAAAAATTCCGAAATTTTAAAAAATCAAAAATACCCTTCCACTATTTTGAATATAGAGTCTGAACCGTTTCTCTCCGAAAAACCCGAATGAAATCAGTCGAAAGAGGAGAGTTTCGCGCTTGTCAGGAGCCAAAATAATCCTAAATACCCATACTAGAAGATAAGATACAGCGGTATAAATCTTCGAAATTTTAAGAAATCAAAAATACTCTTCCACTATTTTGAATATAGCGTCTGAACCGTTTCTCTCCGAAAAACCCGAATGAAATCAGTCGAAAGAGGAGAGTTTCGCGCTTGTAAGGAACCAAAAAAATCCTAAATACGCCTACTAGAAGATGAGATACAGCGGTTTAAAAAATACGAAATTTTAAAAAATCAAAAATGCCCTTCCACTCTTTTGAATATTGCGTCTGAACCGTTTCTCTCCGAGAAACCCGAATAAAATGATTCGAAAGAGAAGAGTTTCGCGCTTGTAACGAGCCAAAAAAATCCTAAATACGCCTACTAGAAGATAAGATGCAGCGGTTTAAAAATTTCGAAATTTTAAAAAATCAAAAATACCCTTCCACTATTTTGAATATAGCGTCTGAACCGTTTCTCTCCGAAAAACCCGAATGAAATCTGTTGAAAGAGGAGAGTTTCGCGCCTGTAAGGAGCCAAAAAAATCCTAAATACGCCTACTAGAAGATAAGATACAGCGGTTTAAATATTCCGAAATTTTAAAAAATCAAAAATACACTTCCACTCTTTTGAATATAGCGTCTGAACTGTTTCTCTCCGAAAAACCCGAATGAAATCAGTCAAAAGAGGAGAACTTCGCGCTTGTCAGGAGCCAAAAAAATCCTAAATACGCATACTAGAAGATAAGATACAGTAGTTTAAAGACTAAGAAATTTTAAAAAATCAAAAATGCCCCTTAACTATTTTGAATATAGCGTCTGAACCGCTTGTCTCCGGAAAACTCGAATGAAACGAGTCGAAAGAGGAGAGTTTCGCGCTTGAAATGAGCCAAAAAAATCCTAAACACGCATACTAGAACATAAGATACAGCGGTTTAAATATTCCGAAATTTTAAAAAATCAAAAATACCCTTCCACTATTTTGAATATAGCGTCTGAACCGTTTCTCTCCGAAAAACCCGAATGAAATCAGTCGAAAGAGGAGAGTTTCGCGCTTGTAAGGAGCCAAAAGAATCCTAAATACGCCTACTAGAATATGAGATACAGCGGTTTAAAGAATACGAAATTTTAAAAAATCAAAAATACCCTTCCACTATTTTGAATATAGCGTCTGAACCGTTTCTCTCCGAAAAACCCGAATGAAACAAGTCGAAAGAGGAGAGTTTCGCGCTTGAAATGAGCCAAAAAAATCCTACATACGCCTACTAGAAGATAAGATACAGCGGTTTGAAAATTCCGAAATTTTAAAAAATCAAAAATACCCTTCCACTATTTTGAATATAGAGTCTGAACCGTTTCTCTCCGAAAAACTCGAATGAAACGAGTCGAAAGAGGAGAGTTTCGCGCTTGAAATGCCCCAAGAAAATCCTAAATACGCCTACAAGAAGAAAAGATACAGCGGTTTAAATATTCCGAAATTTTAAAAAATCAAAAATACCCTTCCACTATTTTGAATATAGCGTCTGAACCGTTTCTCTCCGAAAAACCCGAATGAAATCAGTCGAAAGAGGAGAGCTTCGCGCTTGTCAGGAGCCAAAAATATCCTAAATACGCATACTAGAAGATAAGATATAGTAGTTTAAAGACTACGAAATTTTAAAAAATGAAAAATGCACCACCACTATTTTGAATATAGCGTCTGAACCGCTTATCTCCGGAAAACTCGAATGAAACGAGTCGAAAGAGGAGAGTTTCGCGCTTGAAATGAGCCAAAAAAATCCTAAACACGCCTACTAGAAGATAAGATACAGCGGTTTAAATATTCCGAAATTTTAAAAAATCAAAAATTCCCTTCCACTATTTTGAATATAGCGTCTGTACCGTTTCTCTGCGAAAAACCCGAATGAAACAAGTCGAAAGAGGAGAGTTTGGCGCTTGAAATGAGCCAAAAAAATCCTACATACGCCTACAAGAAGATAAGATACAGCGGTTTGAAAATTCCGAAATTTTAAAAAATCAAAAATACTCTTCGACTATTTTGAATATAGCGTCTGAACTGTTTCTCTCCGAAAAACCCGAATGAAATTAGTCGAAAGAGCAGTGCTTCGCGCTTATCAGGAGCCAAAAAAATCCTAAATAGGCATACTAGAAGATAAGATACAGTAATTTAAAAACTACGAAATTTTAAAAAATCAAAAATGCCCCTCCACTATTTTGAATATAGCGTCTGAACCGTTTCTCACCGGAAAACTCGAATGAAACGAGTCGAAAGGGGAGAGTTTCGCGCTTGAAATGAGCCAAAAAAATCCTAAATACGCCTACTAGAAGATAAGATACAGCGGTTTAAATATTCCGGAATTTTAAAAAATCAAAAATACTCTTCCACTATTTTGAATATAGCGTCTGAACCGTATCTCTCCGAAAAACCCGAATGAAATCTGTTTAAAGAGGGGAGTTTCGCGCCTGTAAGGAGCCAAAGAAATCCTAAATACGCCTACTAGAAGATAAGATACAGCGGTATAAAAACTTCGAAATTTTAAAAAATCAAAAATACTGTTCCACTATTTTGAATTTGGCGTCTGAACCGTTTCTCTCCGAAAAACCCGAATGAAATCTGTCGAAAAAGGAGAGTTTCGCGCTTGTAAGGAGCCAAAAAAATCCTAAATACGCCTACTAGAAGATGATATACAGCGGTTTAAAGAATACGAAATTTTAAAAAATCAAAAATACCCTTCCACTATTTTGAATATAGCGTCTGAACCATTTCTCTCCGAAAAACCCGAATGAAGTCATTCGAAAGAGGAGAGTTTCGCGCTTGAAATGAGCCAAAAAAATCCTACATACGCCTACTAGAAGATAAGATACAGCGGTTTAAAAATTCCGAAATTTTAAAAAATCAAAAATACCCTTCAACTATTTTGAATATATAGTCTAAACCGTATCTCTCCGAAAAACCCGAATGAAATCTGTTTAAAGAGGGGAGTTTCGCGCCTGTAAGGAGCCAAAAAAATCCTAAATACGCCAACTAGAAGATAAGATACAGCGGTTTGAAAACTACGAAATTTTGAAAAATCAAAAATACCTTTCCACTATTTAATATAGCGTCTGAACCGTTTCTCTCCGAGAAACCCGAATAAAATGATTCGAAAGAGAAGAGTTTCGCGCTTGTAAGGAGCCAAAAAAATCCTAAATAAGCCTACTAGAAGATAAGATACAGCGGTTTAAAAATTCCGAAATTTTAAAAATCAAAAATACCCTTCCACTATTTTGAATTTAGTGTCTGAACCGTTTCTCTCCGAAAAACCCGAATGAAATCAGTCGAAAGAGGAGAGTTTCGCGCTTGTCAGGAGCCAAAAAATCCTAAATACCCATACTAGAAGATAAGATACAGTAGTTTAAAAACTTCGAAATTTTAAAAAATCAAAAATACCCTTCCACTATTTTGAATATAGCGTCTGAATCGTATCTCTCCGAAAAACCCGAATGAAATCTGTTGAAAGAGGAGAGTTTCTCGCTTGAAATGAGCCAAAAAAATCCTAAATACGCATACCAGAACATACGATACAGCGGTTTAAATATTCCGAAATTTTAAAAAATCAATAATACCCTTCCACTATTTTGATTATAGCGACTGAACCGTTTCTCTCCGAAAAACCCGAATGAAATCAGTCGAAAGAGGAGCGTTTCACGCTTGAAATGAGCCAAAAAAATCCTAAACACGCCTACTAGAAGATAAGATACAACGTTTTAAATACTTCGAAATTTTAAGAAATCAAAAATACTCTTCAACTCTTTTGAATATAGCGTCTGAACCGTTTCTCTCCGAAAAACCCGAATGAAATCCGTCGAAAGAGGAGAGTTTCGCGCTTGAAATGAGCCAAAAAAATCCTAAATACGCCTACTGGAACATAAGATACAGCGGTTTAAAAACTTCGAAATTATAAAAAATCAAAAATACCCTTCCACTCTTTTGAGTATAGCGTCTGAACCGTTTCTCTCCGAAAAACCCGAATGAAATCAGTCGAAAGAGGAGCGTTTCGCGGTTGAAATGAGCCAAAAAAATCCAAATACGCCTACTAGAAGATAAAATACAGCGGTTTAATTATTCCGAAATTTTAAAAAATCAAAAACACCCTTCCACTATTTTGAATATAGCATCTGAACTGTTTCCCTCCAAAAAACCCGAAAGAAATGAGTCAAAAGAGGAGAGTTTCGTGCTTGAAAACAGCCAAAAAAATCCTAAACACGCCTACTAGAAGATAAGATACAGCGGTTTAAATATTCCGAAATTTTAAAAAATCAAAAACACCCTTCCACTATTTTGAATATAGCATCTGAACCGTTTCTCTCCAAAAAACCCGAAAGAAATGAGTCAAAAGAGGTGAGTTTCGTGCTTGAAAAGAGCCAAAAAAATCCTAAATACGCCTACTAGAAGATAAGATACAGCGGTTTAAATATTCCGAAATTTTAAAAAATCAAAAATACCCTTCCACTCTTTTGAATATAGCGTCTGAACCGTTTCTCTCCGAAAAACCCGAATGAAATCTGTCGAAAGAGGAGCGTTTCACGCTTGAAATGAGCCAAAAAAATCCTAAATACGCCTACTAGAAGATAAAATACAGCGGTTTAAATATTCCGAAATTTTAAAAAATCAACTATACCCTTCCACTATTTTGATTATATTGTCTGAACCGTTTCTCTCCGAATAACCCGAATGAAATCAGTCGAAAGAGGAGAGTTTCTCGCTTGAAATGAGCCAAAAAAATCCTAAATACGCATACTAGAACATAAGATACAGCGGTTTAAATATTCCGAAATTTTAAAAAATCAATAATACCCTTCCACTATTTTGATTATAGCGTCTGAACCGTTTCTCTCCGAAAAACCCGAATGAAATCAGTCGAAAGAGGAGCGTTTCACGCTTGAAATGAGCCAAAAAAATCCTAAATACGCCTACTAGAAGATAAAATACAGCGGTTTAAAATCTTCGAAATTTTAAAAAATCAAATATACCCTTCCACTAATTTGAATATAGCGTCTTAACCGTTTCTCTCCGAAAAACCCAAATGAAATTGGTCGAAAGAGGAGAGTTTCGCGCTTGAAATGAGCAAAAAAATCCTAAATACGCCTACTAGAAGATAAAATACAGCGGTTTAAATATTCCGAAATTTTAAAAAATCAAAAATACCCTTTCACTATTTTGAATATAGCATCTGAACCGTTTCTCTCCGAAAAACCCGAATGAAATCTGTCGAAAGAGGAGAGTTTCGCGCTTGAAATGAGCCAAAAAAATCCTAAATACGCCTACTAGAACATAAGATACAGCGGTTTAAAAACTTCGAAATTTTAAAAAATCAAAAATACCCTTCCACTATTTTGAATGTAGCGTCTGAACCGTTTCTCTCCGAAAAACCCAAATGAAATAAATCGAAAGAGGAGAGTTTCGCGCTTGAAATGAGCCAAAAAAATCCTAAACACGCCTACTAGAAGATAAGATACAACGTTTTAAATACTTCGAAATTTTAAGAAATCAAAAATACTCTTCAACTCTTTTGAATATAGCGTCTGAACCGTTTCTCTCCGAAAAACCCGAATGAAATCCGTCGAAAGAGGAGAGTTTCGCGCTTGAAATGAGCCAAAAAAATCCTAAATACGCCTACTGGAACATAAGATACAGCGGTTTAAATATTCCGAAATTTTAAAAAATCAATAATACCCTTCCACTATTTTGATTATAGCGTCTGAACCGTTTCTCTCCGAAAAACCCGAATGAAATCAGTCGAAAGAGGAGCGTTTCTCGCTTGAAATGAGCCAAAAAAATCCTAAATACGCCTACTAGAAGATAAAATACAGCGGTTTAAAATCTTCGAAATTTTAAAAAATCAAATATACCCTTCCACTAATTTGAATATAGCGTCTTAACCGCTTCTCTCCGAAAAACCCAAATGAAATTGGTCGAAAGAGGAGAGTTTCGCGCTTGAAATGAGCTAAAAAAATCCTAAATACGCCTACCAGAAGATAAAATACAGCGGTTTAAATATTCCGAAATTTTAAAAAATCAAAAATACCCTTTCACTATTTTGAATATAGCATCTGAACCGTTTCTCTCCGAAAAACCCGAATGAAATCTGTCGAAAGAGGAGAGTTTCGCGCTTGAAATGAGCCAAAAAAATCCTAAATACGCCTACTAGAACATATGATACAGCGGTTTAAAATCTTAGAAATTTTAAAAAATCAAATATACCCTTCCACTAATTTGAATATAGCGTCTTAACCGTTTCTCTCCGAAAAACCCAAATGAAATTGGTCGTAAGAGGAGAGTTTCGCGCTTGAAATGAGCCAAAAAAATCCTAAATACGCCTACTAGAAGATAAAATACAGCGGTTTAAATATTCCGAAATTTTAAAAAATCAAAAATACCCTTTCACTATTTTGAATATAGCATCTGAACCGTTTCTCTCCGAAAAACCCGAATGAAATCTGTCGAAAGAGGAGAGTTTCGCGCTTGAAATGAGCCAAAAAAATCCTAAATACGCCTACTAGAACATAAGATACAGCGGTTTAAAAACTTCGAAATTTTAAAAAATCAAAAATACCCTTCCACTATTTTGAATGTAGCGTCTGAACCGTTTCTCTCCGAAAAACCCGAATGAAATCTGTCGAAAGAGGAGAGTTTCGCGCTTGAAATGAGCCAAAAAAATCCTAAACACGCCTACTAGAAGATAACATACAGCGGTTTGAAGACTCCGAAATTTTAGAAAATCAAAAATAACCTTCCACTATTTTGAATATAGCGTCTGAACCGTTTCTCTCCGAAAAACCCGAATGAAATCAGTCGAAAGAGGAGCGTTTCACGCTTGAAATGAGCCAAAAAATCCTAAATACGCCTACTAGAAGATAAAATACAGCGGTTTAAAATCTTCGAAATTTTAAAAAATCAAATATACCCTTCCACTAATTTGAATATAGCGTCTTAACCGTTTCTCTCCGAAAAACTCGAATGAAATCGGTCGAAAGAGGAGAGTTTCGCGCTTGAAATGAGCCAAAAAAATCCTAAATACGCCTACTAGAAGATAAATTACAGCGGTTTAAATATTCCGAAATTTTAAAAAATCAAAAATACCCTTTCACTATTTTGAACATAGCATCTGAACCGTTTCTCTCCGAAAAACCCGAATGAAATCTGTCGAAAGAGGAGAGTTTCGCGCTTGAAATGAGCCAAAAAAATCCTAAATACGCCTACTAGAACATAAGATACAGCGGTTTAAATACTTCGAAATTTTAAAAAATCAAAAATACCCTTCCACATTTTTGAATATAGCGTCTGAACCGTTTCTCTCCGAATAACCCGAATGAAATCAGTCGAAAGAGGAGAGTTTCTCGCTTGAAATGAGCCAAAAAAATTCTAAATACGCCTACTAGAACATAAGATACAGCGGTTTAAATATTCCGAAATTTTAAAAAATCAATAATACCCTTCCACTATTTTGATTATAGCGTCTGAACCGTTTCTCTCCGAAAAACCGGAATGAAATCAGTCGAAAGAGGAGCGTTTCACGCTTGAAATGAGCCAAAAAAATCCTAAATACGCCTACTAGAAGATAAATTACAGCGGTTTAAAATCTTCGAAATTTTAAAAAATCAAATATACCCTTCCACTAATTTGAATATAGCGTCTTAACCGTTTCTCTCCGAAAAACCCAAACGAAATTGGTCGAAAGAGGAGAGTTTCGCGCTTGAAATGAGCCAAAAAAATCCTAAATACGCCTACTAGAAGATAAAATACAGCGGTTTAAATATTCCGAAATTTTAAAAAATCAAAAATACCCTTTCACTATTTTGAATATAGCATCTAAACCGTTTCTCTGCGAAAAACCCGAATGAAATCTGTCGAAAGAGGAGAGTTTCGCGCTTGAAATGAGCCAAAAAAATCCTAAATACGCCTACTAGAACATAAGATACAGCGGTTTAAAAACTTCGAAATTTTAAAAAATCAAAAATACCCTTCCACTATTTTGAATGTAGCGTCTGAACCGTTTCTCTCCGAAAAACCCGAATGAAATCAATCGAAAGAGGAGAGTTTCGCGCTTGAAATGAGCCAAAAAAATCCTAAACACGCCTACTAGAAGATAAGATACAACGGTTTAAATACTTCGAAATTTTAAAAAATCAAAAATACCCTTCCACTCTTTTGAATATAGCGTCTGAACCGTTTCTCTCCGAAAAACCCGAATGAAACGAGTCGAAAGAGGAAAGTTTCTTGCTTGAAATGAGCGAAAAAACTCCTACATACGCCTACTAGAAGATAAGATACAGCGATTTAAAAACTACGAAATTTTGAAAAATCAAAAATACCCTTCCACTATTTTGAATATTGCGTCTGAATCGTTTCTCTCCGAGAAACCGAATGAAATGATTCGAAAGAGAAGAGTTTCGCGCTTGTAAGGAGCCAAAAAAATCCTAAATACGCCTACTAGAAGATAAGATACAGCGGTTTAAATATTCCGAAATTTTAAAAAATCAAAAATACCCTTCCACTCTTTTGAATATAGCGTCTGAACCGTTTCTCTCGGAAAAACCCGAATGAAATCCGTCGAAAGAGGAGAGTTTCGCGCTTGAAATGAGCCAAAAAAATTCTAAATACGCCTACTAGAATATAAGATACAGCGGTTTAAATATTCCGAAATTTTAAAAAATCAACTATACCCTTCCACTATTTTGATTATAGCGTCTGAACCGTTTCTCTCCGAATAACCCGAATGAAATCAGTCGAAAGAGGAGAGTTTCTCGCTTGAAATGAGCCAAAAAAATCCTAAATACGCCTACTAGAACATAAGATACAGCGGTTTAAATATTCCGAAATTTTAAAAAATCAATAATACCCTTCCACTATTTTGATTATAGCGTCTGAACCGTTTCTCTCCGAAAAACCCGAATGAAATCAGTCGAAAGAGGAGCGTTTCACGCTTGAAATGAGCCAAAAAAATCCTAAATACGCCTACTAGAAGATAAAATACAGCGGTTTAAAAACTACGAAATTTTGAAAAATCAAAAATACCCTTCCACTCTTTTGAATGTAGCGTCTGAACCGTTTCTCTCCGAAAAACCCGAATGAAATCAATCGAAAGAGGAGAGTTTCGCGCTTGAAATGAGCCAAAAAAATCCTAAATACGCCTACTAGAATATAAGATACAGCGGTTTAAATATTCCGAAATTTTAAAAAATCAACTATACCCTTCCACTATTTTGATTATAGCGTCTGAACCGTTTCTCTCCGAATAACCCGAATGAAATCAGTCGAAAGAGGAGAGTTTCTCGCTTGAAATGAGCCAAAAAAATCCTAAATACGCCTACTAGAACATAAGATACAGCGGTTTAAATATTCCGAAATTTTAAAAAATCAATAATACCCTTCCACTATTTTGATTATAGCGTCTGAACCGTTTCTCTCCGAAAAACCCGAATGAAATCAGTCGAAAGAGGAGCGTTTCACGCTTGAAATGAGCCAAAAAAATCCTAAATACGCCTACTAGAAGATAAAATACAGCGGTTTAAAATCTTCGAAATTTTAAAAAATCAAATATACCCTTCCACTAATTTGAATATAGCGTCTTAACCGTTTCTCTCCGAAAAACTCGAATGAAATCGGTCGAAAGAGGAGAGTTTCGCGCTTGAAATGAGCCAAAAAAATCCTAAATACGACTACTAGAAGATAAATTACAGCGGTTTAAATATTCCGAAATTTTAAAAAATCAAAAATACCCTTTCACTATTTTGAACATAGCATCTGAACCGTTTCTCTCAGAAAAACCCGAATGAAATCTGTCGAAAGAGGAGAGTTTCGCGCTTGAAATGAGCCAAAAAAATCCTAAATACGCCTACTAGAACATAAGATACAGCGGTTTAAATACTTCGAAATTTTAAAAAATCAAAAATACCCTTCCACAATTTTGAATATAGCGTCTGAACCGTTTCTCTCCGAGAAACCGAATGAAATGATTCGAAAGAGGAGAGTTTCGCGCTTGAAATGAGCCAAAAAAATCCTAAATACGCCTACTTGAAGATAAGATACAGCGGTTTAAATATTCCGAAATTTTAAAAAATCAAAAATACCCTTCCACTATTTTGAATATATCGTCTGAACCGTTTCTCTCGGAAAAACCCGAATGAAATCCGTCGAAAGAGGAGAGTTTCGCGCTTGAAATGAGCCAAAAAAATCCTAAATACGCCTACTAGAATATAAGATACAGCGGTTTAAATATTCCGAAATTTTAAAAAATCAACTGTACCGTTCCACTATTTTGATTATAGCGTCTGAACCGTTTCTCTCCGAATAACCCGAATGAAATCAGTCGAAATAGGAGAGTTTCTCGCTTGAAATGAACCAAAAAAATTCTAAATACGCCTACTAGAACATAAGATACAGCGGTTTAAATATTCCGAAATTTTAAAAAATCAATAATACCCTTCCACTATTTTGATTATAGCGTCTGAACCGTTTCTCTCCGAAAAACCCGAATGAAATCAGTCGAAAGAGGAGCGTTTCACGCTTGAAATGAGCCAAAAAAATCCTAAATACGCCTACTAGAAGATAAAATACAGCGGTTTAAAATCTTCGAAATTTTAAAAAATCAAATATACCCTTCCACTAATTTGAATATAGCGTCTTAACCGTTTCTCTCCGAAAAACCCAAACGAAATTGGTCGAAAGAGGAGAGTTTCGCGCTTGAAATGAGCCAAAAAAATCCTAAATACGCCTACTAGAAGATAAAATACAGCGGTTTAAATATTCCGAAATTTTAAAAAATCAAAAATACCCTTTCACTATTTTGAATATAGCATCTAAACCGTTTCTCTCCGAAAAACCCGAATGAAATCTGTCGAAAGAGGAGAGTTTCGCGCTTGAAATGAGCCAAAAAAATCCTAAATACGCCTACTAGAACATAAGATACAGCGGTTTAAAAACTTCGAAATTTTAAAAAATCAAAAATACCCTTCCACTATTTTGAATGTAGCGTCTGAACCGTTTCTCTCCGAAAAACCCGAAAGAAATCAATCGAAAGAGGAGAGTTTCGCGCTTGAAATGAGCCAAAAAAATCCTAAACACGCCTACTAGAAGATAAGATACAACGGTTTAAATACTTCGAAATTTTAAAAAATCAAAAATACTCTTCAACTCTTTTGAATATAGCGTCTGAACCGTTTCTCTCCGAAAAACCCGAATGAAATCCGTCGAAAGAGGAGAGTTTCGCGCTTGAAATGAACCAAAAAAATCCTAAATACGCCTACTGGAACATAAGATACAACGGTTTAAAAACTTCGAAATTATAAAAAATCAAAAATACTCTTCCACTCTTTTGAATATAGCGTCTGAACCGTTTCTCTCCGAAAAACCCGAATGAAATCAGTCGAAAGAGGAGCGTTTCGCGGTTGAAATGAGCCAAAAAAATCCAAATACGCCTACTAGAAGAAAAAATACAGCGGTTTAATTATTCCGAAATTTTAAAAAATCAAAAACACCCTTCGACTATTTTGAATATAGCATCTGAACCGTTTCTCTCCAAAAAACCCGAAAGAAATGTGTCAAAAGAGGAGAGTTTCGTGCTTGAAAAGAGCCAAAAAAATCCTAAACACGCCTACTAGAAGAGAAGATACAACGGTTTAAATATTCCGAAATTTTAAAAAATCAAAAACACCCTTCCACTCTTTTGAATATAGCATCTGAACCGTTTCTCTCCAAAAAACCCGAAAGAAATGAGTCAAAAGAGGAGAGTTTCGTGCTTGAAAAGAGCCAAAAAAATCCTAAACACGCCTACTAGAAGATAAGATACAGCGGTTTAAATATTCCGAAATTTTAAAAAATCAAAAATACCCTTCCACTATTTTGAATATAGCGTCTGAACCGTTTCTCTCCGAAAAACCCGAGTGAAATGATTCGAAAGAGAAGAGTTTCGTGCTTGTAAGGAGCAAAAAAAATCCTAAATACGCTTACTAGAACATAAGATACAGTGATTTAAATACTTCGAAATTTTAAAAAATCAAAAATACCCTTCCACTATTTTGATTATAGCGTCTGAAACGTTTCTCTCCGAAAAACCCGAATGAAATTATTCGAAAGAAGAGAGTTTCGCGCTTGTAAGGAGCAAAAAAAATCCTAAATACGCCTACGAGAAGATAAGATACAGCCGTTTAAAGACTTCGAAATTTTAAAAAATCAAAAATACCCTTCCACTCTTTTGAATATAGCGTCTGAACCGTTTCTCTCCGAAAAACCCGAATGAAACGAGTCGAAAGAGGAAAGTTTCTTGCTTGAAATGAGCCAAAAAACTCCTACATACGCCTACTAGAAGATAAGATACAGCGGTTTAAAAACTACGAAATTTTGAAAAATCAAAAATTCCCTTCCACAATTTTGAATATAGCGTCTGAACCGTTTCTCTCCGAGAAACCGAATGAAATGATTCGAAAGAGGAGAGTTTCGTGCTTGAAAAGAGCCAAAAAAATCCTAAACACGCCTACTAGAAGATAAGATACAGCGGTTTAAATATTCCGAAATTTTAAAAAATCAACAATACCCTTCCACTATTTTGAATATAGCGTCTGAAACGTTTCTCTCCGAAAAACCCGAATGAAATCAGTCGAAAGAGGAGCGTTTCGCGCTTGAAATGAGCCAAAAAAATCCTAAATACGCCTACTAGAAGATAAAATACAACGGTTTAAAATCTTCGAAATTTTAAAAAATCAAATATACCCTTCCACTAATTTGAATATAGCGTCTTAACCGTTTCTCTCCGAAAAACCCAAATGAAATGGGTCGTAAGAGGAGAGTTTCGCGCTTGAAATGAGCCAAAAAAATCCTAAATACGCCTACTAGAAGATAAGATACAGCGGTTTAAATACTACGAAATTTTAAAAAATCAAAAATACCCTTACACTATTTTGAATATAGCGTCTGAACCGTTTATCTCCTTCAAACCCGAATGAAATCAATCGAAAGAGGAGAATTTCACGCTTGTAACGAGCCAAAAAAATTCTAAATACGCCTACTAGAAGATAAGATACAGCGGGTAAATACTACGAAATTTTAAAAAATCAAAAATACCCTTCCACTATTTTGAATATAGCGTCTTAACCGTTTCTCTCCGAGAAATCCGAATGAAATCATTCGAAAGAGGAGAGTTTCGCGCTTGAAATGAGCCAAAAAAATCCTAAATACGGCTACTAGAAGATAAGATACAGCGGTTTAAAAACTACGAAATTTTAAAAAATCAAAAATGCCCTTACACTAATTTGAATATAGCGTCTGAACCGTTTATCTCCGAGAAACCCGAATGAAATCAGTCGAAAGAGGAGAGTTTCGCGCTTGAAATGAGCCAAAAAAATCCTAAATACGCCTACTAGAAGATAAGATACAGCGGTTTAAAAACTACGAAATTTTGAAAAATCAAAAATACCCTTCCACTATTTTGAATATAGCGTCTGAACCGTTTCTCTCCGAGAAACCGAATGAAATGATTCGAAAGAGAAGAGTTTCGCGCTTGTAAGGAGCCAAAAAAATCCTAAATACGCCTACTAGAAGATAAGATACAGCGGTTTAAATATTCCGAAATTTTAAAAAATCAAAAATACCCTTCCACTATTTTGAATATAGCGTCTGAACCGTTTCTCTCCGAAAAACCCGAATAAAATCCGTCGAAAGAGGAGAGTTTCGCGCTTGAAATGAGCCAAAAAAATCCTAAATACGCCTACTGGAATATAAGATACAGCGGTTTAAATATTCCGAAATTTTAAAAAATCAACTATACCCTTCCACTATTTTGAATATAGCGTCTGAACCGTTTCTCTCCGAATAACCCGAATGAAATCAGTCGAAAGAGGAGCGTTTCGCGCTTGATATGAGCCAAAAAAATCCTAAATACGCCTACTAGAAGATAAAATACAGCGGTTTAAAATCTTCGAAATTTTAAAAAATCAAAAATACCCTTCCACTAATTTGAATATAGCGTCTTAACCGTTTCTCTCCGAAAAACCCAAATGAAATTGGTCGTAAGAGGAGAGTTTCGCGCTTGAAATGAGCCAAAAAAATCCTAAATACGCCTACTAGAAGATAAAATACAGCGGTTTAAATATTCCGAAATTTTAAAAAATCAAAAATACCCTTTCACTATTTTGAATATAGCATCTGAACCGTTTCTCTCCGAAAAACCCGAATAAAATCTGTCGAAAGAGGAGAGTTTCGCGCTTGAAATGAGCCAAAAAAATCCTAAATACGCCTACTAGAACATAAGATACAGCGGTTTAAAAACTTCGAAATTTTAAAAAATCAAAAATACCCTTCCACTATTTTGAATATAGCGTCTGACCCGTATCTCTCCGAAAAACTCGAATGAAACGAGTCGAAAGAGGAGAGTTTCGCACTTGAAATGAGCCAAAAAAATCCTAAACACGCCTACTAGAAGATAAGATACAGCGGTTTAAAAACTACGAAATTTTAAAAAATCAAAAATACCCTTCCACTATTTTGAATATAGCGTCTGAACCGTTTCTCTCCGAAAAACTCGAATGAAACGAGTCGAAGGAGGAGAGTTTCGCGCTTGAAATGAGCCAAAAAAATCCTAAATACGCCTACTAGAAGATAAGATACAGCGGTTTAAATACTACGAAATTTTAAAAAATCAAAAATACCCTTACACTATTTTGAATATAGCGTCTGAACCGTTTATCTCCGACAAACCCGAATGAAATCAATCGAAAGAGGAGAATTTCACGCTTGTAACGAGCCAAAAAAATTCTAAATACGCCTACTAGAAGATAAGATACAGCGGGTAAATACTACGAAATTTTAAAAAATCAAAAATACCCTTCCACTATTTTGAATATAGCGTCTTAACCGTTTCTCTCCGAGAAATCCGAATAAAATCGTTCGAAAGAGGAGAGTTTCGTGCTTGAAAAGAGCCAAAAAAATCCTAAACACGCCTACTAGAAGATAAGATACAGCGGTTTAAATATTCCGAAATTTTAAAAAATCAACTATACCCTTCCACTATTTTGATTATAGCGTCTGAACCGTTTCTCTCCGAATAACCCGAATGAAATCCGTCGAAAGAGGAGCGTTTCGCGCTTGAAATGAGCCAAAAAAATCCTAAATACGCCTACTAGAAGATAAAATACAGCGGTTTAAAATCTTCGAAATTTTAAAAAATCAAATATACCCTTCCACTAATTTGAATATAGCGTCTTAACCGTTTCTCTCCGAAAAAATCAAATGAAATTGGTCGTAAGAGGAGAGTTTCGCGCTTGAAATGAGCCAAAAAAATCCTAAATACGCCTACTAGAAGATAAGATACAGCGGTTTAAATATTCCGAAATTTTAAAAAATCAAAAATACCCTTTCACTATTTTGAATATAGCATCTGAACCGTTTATCTCCGACAAACCCGAATGAAATCAATCGAAAGAGGAGAGTTTCGCGCTTGAAATGAGCCAAAAAAATCCTAAATACGCCTACTAGAACATAAGATACAGCGGTTTAAAAACTTCGAAATTTTAAAAAATCAAAAATACCCTTCCACTATTTTGAATGTAGCGTCTGAACCGTTTCTCTCCGAAAAACCCGAATGAAATCAATCGAAAGAGGAGAGTTTCGCGCTTGAAATGAGCCGAAAAAATCCTAAACACGCCTACTAGAAGATAAGATACAGCGGTTTAAAAACTACGAAATTTTAAAAAATCAAAAATACCCTTCCACTATTTTGAATATAGCGTCTGAACCGTTTCTCTCCGAAAAACTCGAATGAAACGAGTCGAAGGAGGAGAGTTTCGCGTTTGAAATGAGCCAAAAAAATCCTAAATATGCCTACTAGAAGATAAGATACAGCGGTTTAAATACTACGAAATTTTAAAAAATCAAAAATACCCTTACACTATTTTGAATATAGCGTCTGAACCGTTTATCTCCGACAAACCCGAATGAAATCAATCGAAAGAGGAGAATTTCACGCTTGTAACGAGCCAAAAAAATTCTAAATACGCCTACTAGAAGATAAGATACAGCGGGTAAATACTACGAAATTTTAAAAAATCAAAAATACCCTTCCACTATTTTGAATATAGCGTCTTAACCGTTTCTCTCCGAGAAATCCGAATGAAATCATTCGAAAGAGGAGAGTTTCGCGCTTGAAATGAGCCAAAAAAATCCTAAATACGGCTACTAGAAGATAAGATACAGCGGTTTAAAAACTACGAAATTTTAAAAAATCAAAAATGCCCTTACACTAATTTGAATATAGCGTCTGAACCGTTTATCTCCGAGAAACCCGAATGAAATCAGTCGAAAGAGGAGAGTTTCGCGCTTGAAATGAGCCAAAAAAATCCTAAATACGCCTACTAGAAGATAAGATACAGCGGTTTAAAAACTACGAAATTTTAAAAAAACAAAAATACCCTTACACTATTTTGAATATAGCGTCTGAACCGTTTATCTCCGACAAACCCGAATGAAATCAATCGAAAGAGGAGAATTTCACGCTTGTAACGAGCCAAAAAAATTCTAAATACGCCTACTAGAAGATAAGATACAGCGGGTAAATACTACGAAATTTTAAAAAATCAAAAATACCCTTCTACTATTTTGAATATAGCGTCTTAACCGTTTCTCTCCGAGAAATCCGAATGAAATCATTCGAAAGAGGAGAGTTTCGCGCTTGAAATGAGCCAAAAAAATCCTAAATACGGCTACTAGAAGATAAGATACAGCGGTTTAAAAACTACGAAATTTTAAAAAATCAAAAATGCCCTTACACTAATTTGAATATAGCGTCTGAACCGTTTATCTCCGAGAAACCCGAATGAAATCAGTCGAAAGAGGAGAGTTTCGCGCTTGAAATGAGCCAAAAAAATCCTAAATACGCCTACTAGAAGATAAGATACAGCGGTTTAAAAACTACGAAATTTTAAAAAAACAAAAATACCCTTACACTATTTTGAATATAGCGTCTGAACCGTTTCTCTCCGAAAAACTCGAATGAAATCTGTCGAAAGAGGAGCGTTTCGCGCTTGTAAGGAGCAAAAAAAATCCTAAATACGCCTACGAGAAGATAAGATACAGCCGTTTAAAGACTTCGAAATTTTAAAAAATCAAAAATACCCTTCCACTCTTTTGAATATAGCGTCTGAACCGTTTCTCTCCGAAAAACCCGAATGAAACGAGTCGAAAGAGGAAAGTTTCTTGCTTGAAATGAGCCAAAAAACTCCTACATACGCCTACTAGAAGATAAGATACAGCGGTTTAAAAACTACGAAATTTTGAAAAATCAAAAATACCCTTCCACTATTTTGAATATAGCGTCTGAACCGTTTCTCTCCGAGAAACCGAATGAAATGATTCGAAAGAGAAGAGTTTCGCGCTTGTAAGGAGCCAAAAAAATCCTAAATACGCCTACTAGAAGATAAGATACAGCGGTTTAAATACTTCGAAATTTTAAAAAATCAAAAATACCCTCCCACTATTTTGAATATAGCGTCTGAACCGTTTCTCTCCGAAAAACCCGAATAAAATCCGTCGAAAGAGGAGAGTTTCGCGCTTGAAATGAGCCAAAAAAATCCTAAATACGCCTACTGGAATATAAGATACAGCGGTTTAAATATTCCGAAATTTTAAAAAATCAACTATACCCTTCCACTATTTTGAATATAGCGTCTGAACCGTTTCTCTCCGAATAACCCGAATGAAATCAGTCGAAAGAGGAGCGTTTCGCGCTTGATATGAGCCAAAAAAATCCTAAATACGCCTACTAGAAGATAAAATACAGCGGTTTAAAAACTTCGAAATTTTAAAAAATCAAAAATACCCTTCCACTAATTTGAATATAGCGTCTTAACCGTTTCTCTCCGAAAAACCCAAATGAAATTGGTCGTAAGAGGAGAGTTTCGCGCTTGAAATGAGCCAAAAAAATCCTAAATACGCCTACTAGAAGATAAAATACAGCGGTTTAAATATTCCGAAATTTTAAAAAATCAAAAATACCCTTCCACTATTTTGATTATAGCGTCTGAACCGTTTCTCTCCGAAAAACCCGAATGAAATCAGTCGAAAGAGGAGCGTTTCGCGCTTGATATGAGCCAAAAAAATCCTAAATACGCCTACTAGAAGATAAAATACAGCGGTTTAAAATCTTCGAAATTTTAAAAAATCAAAAAAACCCTTCCACTCTTTTGAATATAGCATCTGAACCGTTTCTCTCCAAAAAACCCGAAAGAAATGAGTCAAAAGAGGAGAGTTTCGTGCTTGAAAAGAGCCAAAAAAATCCTAAACACGCCTACTAGAAGATAAGATACAGCGGTTTAAATACTCCGAAATTTTAAAAAATCAAAAATACCCTTCCACTATTTTGAATATAGCGTCTGAACCGTTTCTCTCCGAAAAACCCGAGTGAAACGATTCGAAAGAGAAGAGTTTCGCGCTTGTAATGAGCAAAAAAAATCCTAAATACGCCTACTAGAACATAAGATACAGCGGTTTAAAAACTTCGAAATTTTAAAAAATCAAAAATACCCTTCCACTATTTTGAATATAGCGTCTGAAACGTTTCTCTCCGAAAAACCCGAATGAAATTAGTCGAAAGAAGAGAGTTTCGCGCTTGTAATGAGCAAAAAAAATCCTAAATACGCCTACTAGAAGATAAGATACAGCCGTTTAAAGACTTCGAAATTTTAAAAAATCAAAAATACCCTTCCACTCTTTTGAATATAGCGTCTGAACCGTTTCTCTCCGAAAAACCCGAATGAAACGAGTCGAAAGAGGAAAGTTTCGCGCTTGAAATGAGCCAAAAAACTCCTACATACGCCTACTAGAAGATAAGATACAGCGGTTTAAAAACTACGAAATTTTAAAAAATCAAAAATTCCCTTCCACTATTTTGAATATAGCGTCTGAACCGTTTCTCTCCGAGAAACCGAATGAAATCAGTCGAAAGAGGAGAATTTCACGCTTGAAAAGAGCCAAAAAAATCCTAAACACGCCTACTAGAAGATAAGATACAGCGGTTTAAATATTCCGAAATTTTAAAAAATCAACAATACCCTTCCACTATTTTGAATATAGCGTCTGAACCGTTTCTCTCCGAATAACCCGAATGAAATCAGTCGAAAGAGGAGCGTTTCGCGCTTGAAATGAGCCAAAAAAATCCTAAATACGCCTACTAGAAGATAAAATACAACGGTTTAAAATCTTCGAAATTTTAAAAAATCAAATATACCCTTCCACTAATTTGAATATAGCGTCTTAACCGTTTCTCTCCGAAAAACCCAAATGAAATCAGTCGAAAGAGGAGAGTTTCGCGCTTGAAATGAGCCAAAAAAATCCTAAATACGCCTACTAGAAGATAAGATACAGCGGTTTAAATACTACGAAATTTTAAAAAATCAAAAATACCCTTACACTATTTTGAATATAGCGTCTGAACCGTTTCTCTCCGAAAAACCCAAATGAAATTGGTCGTAAGAGGAGAGTTTCGCGCTTGAAATGAGCCAAAAAAATCCTAAATACGCCTACTAGAAGATAAAATACAGCGGTTTAAATATTCCGAAATTTTAAAAAATCAAAAATACCCTTTCACTATTTTGAATATAGCATCTGAACCGTTTCTCTCCGAAAAACCCGAATTAAATCTGTCGAAAGAGGAGAGTTTCGCGCTTGAAATGAGCCAAAAAAATCCTAAATACGCCTACTAGAACATAAGATACAGCGGTTTAAAAACTTCGAAATTTTAAAAAATCAAAAATACCCTTCCACTATTTTGAATATAGCGTCTGACCCGTATCTCTCCGAAAAACTCGAATGAAACGAGTCGAAAGAGGAGAGTTTCGCACTTGAAATGAGCCAAAAAAATCCTAAACACGCCTACTAGAAGATAAGATACAGCGGTTTAAAAACTACGAAATTTTAAAAAATCAAAAATACCCTTCCACTATTTTGAATATAGCGTCTGAACCGTTTCTCTCCGAAAAACTCGAATGAAACGAGTCGAAGGAGGAGAGTTTCGCGTTTGAAATGAGCCAAAAAAATCCTAAATACGCCTACTAGAAGATAAGATACAGCGGTTTAAATACTACGAAATTTTAAAAAATCAAAAATACCCTTACACTATTTTGAATATAGCGTCTGAACCGTTTATCTCCGACAAACCCGAATGAAATCAATCGAAAGAGGAGAATTTCACGCTTGTAACGAGCCAAAAAAATTCTAAATACGCCTACTAGAAGATAAGATACAGCGGTTAAATACTACGAAATTTTAAAAAATCAAAAATACCCTTCCACTATTTTGAATATAGCGTCTTAACCGTTTCTCTCCGAGAAATCCGAATAAAATCGTTCGAAAGAGGAGAGTTTCGTGCTTGAAAAGAGCCAAAAAAATCCTAAACACGCCTACTAGAAGATAAGATACAGCGGTTTAAATACTCCGAAATTTTAAAAAATCAAAAATACCCTTCCACTATTTTGAATATAGCGTCTGAACCGTTTCTCTCCGAAAAACCCGAATGAAATCCGTCGAAAGAGGAGCGTTTCGCGCTTGAAATGAGCCAAAAAAATCCTAAATACGCCTACTAGAAGATAAAATACAGCGGTTTAAAATCTTCGAAATTTTAAAAAATCAAATATACCCTTCCACTAATTTGAATATAGCGTCTTAACCGTTTCTCTCCGAAAAACTCAAATGAAATTGGTCGTAAGAGGAGAGTTTCGCGCTTGAAATGAGCCAAAAAAATCCTAAATACGCCTACTAGAAGATAAGATACAGCGGTTTAAATACTCCGAAATTTTAAAAAATCAAAAATACCCTTTCACTATTTTGAATATAGCATCTGAACCGTTTCTCTCCGACAAACCCGAATGAAATCAATCGAAAGAGGAGAGTTTCGCGCTTGAAATGAGCCAAAAAAATCCTAAATACGCCTACTAGAACATAAGATACAGCGGTTTAAAAACTTCGAAATTTTAAAAAATCAAAAATACCCTTCCACTATTTTGAATGTAGCGTCTGAACCGTTTCTCTCCGAAAAACCCGAATGAAATCAGTCGAAAGAGGAGAGTTTCGCGCTTGAAATGAGCCAAAAAAATCCTAAACACGCCTACTAGAAGATAAGATACAGCGGTTTAAAAACTACGAAATTTTAAAAAATCAAAAATACCCTTCCACTATTTTGAATATAGCGTCTGAACCGTTTCTCTCCGAAAAACTCGAATGAAACGAGTCGAAGGAGGAGAGTTTCGCGTTTGAAATGAGCCAAAAAAATCCTAAATACGCCTACTAGAAGATAAGATACAGCGGTTTAAATACTACGAAATTTTAAAAAATCAAAAATACCCTTACACTATTTTGAATATAGCGTCTGAACCGTTTATCTCCGACAAACCCGAATGAAATCAATCGAAAGAGGAGAATTTCACGCTTGTAACGAGCCAAAAAAATTCTAAATACGCCTACTAGAAGATAAGATACAGCGGGTAAATACTACGAAATTTTAAAAAATCAAAAATACCCTTCCACTATTTTGAATATAGCGTCTTAACCGTTTCTCTCCGAGAAATCCGAATGAAATCATTCGAAAGAGGAGAGTTTCGCGCTTGAAATGAGCCAAAAAAATCCTAAATACGGCTACTAGAAGATAAGATACAGCGGTTTAAAAACTACGAAATTTTAAAAAATCAAAAATGCCCTTACACTAATTTGAATATAGCGTCTGAACCGTTTATCTCCGAGAAACCCGAATGAAATCAGTCGAAAGAGGAGAGTTTCGCGCTTGAAATGAGCCAAAAAAATCCTAAATACGCCTACTAGAAGATAAGATACAGCGGTTTAAAAACTACGAAATTTTAAAAAAACAAAAATACCCTTACACTATTTTGAATATAGCGTCTGAACCGTTTATCTCCGACAAACCCGAATGAAATCAATCGAAAGAGGAGAATTTCACGCTTGTAACGAGCCAAAAAAATTCTAAATACGCCTACTAGAAGATAAGATACAGCGGGTAAATACTACGAAATTTTAAAAAATCAAAAATACCCTTCTACTATTTTGAATATAGCGTCTTAACCGTTTCTCTCCGAGAAATCCGAATGAAATCATTCGAAAGAGGAGAGTTTCGCGCTTGAAATGAGCCAAAAAAATCCTAAATACGGCTACTAGAAGATAAGATACAGCGGTTTAAAAACTACGAAATTTTAAAAAATCAAAAATGCCCTTACACTAATTTGAATATAGCGTCTGAACCGTTTATCTCCGAGAAACCCGAATGAAATCAGTCGAAAGAGGAGAGTTTCGCGCTTGAAATGAGCCAAAAAAATCCTAAATACGCCTACTAGAAGATAAGATACAGCGGTTTAAAAACTACGAAATTTTAAAAAAACAAAAATACCCTTACACTATTTTGAATATAGCGTCTGAACCGTTTCTCTCCGAAAAATTCGAATGAAATCTGTCGAAAGAGGAGCGTTTCGCGCTTGTAAGGAGCAAAAAAAATCCTAAATACGCCTACGAGAAGATAAGATACAGCCGTTTAAAGACTTCGAAATTTTAAAAAATCAAAAATACCCTTCCACTCTTTTGAATATAGCGTCTGAACCGTTTCTCTCCGAAAAACCCGAATGAAACGAGTCGAAAGAGGAAAGTTTCTTGCTTGAAATGAGCCAAAAAACTCCTACATACGCCTACTAGAAGATAAGATACAGCGGTTTAAAAACTACGAAATTTTGAAAAATCAAAAATACCCTTCCACTATTTTGAATATAGCGTCTGAACCGTTTCTCTCCGAGAAACCGAATGAAATGATTCGAAAGAGAAGAGTTTCGCGCTTGTAAGGAGCCAAAAAAATCCTAAATACGCCTACTAGAAGATAAGATACAGCGGTTTAAATATTTCGAAATTTTAAAAAATCAAAAATACCCTCCCACTATTTTGAATATAGCGTCTGAACCGTTTCTCTCGGAAAAACCCGAATAAAATCCGTCGAAAGAGGAGAGTTTCGCGCTTGAAATGAGCCAAAAAAATCCTAAATACGCCTACTGGAATATAAGATACAGCGGTTTAAATATTCCGAAATTTTAAAAAATCAACTATACCCTTCCACTATTTTGATTATAGCGTCTGAACCGTTTCTCTCCGAATAACCCGAATGAAATCAGTCGAAAGAGGAGCGTTTCGCGCTTGATATGAGCCAAAAAAATCCTAAATACGCCTACTAGAAGATAAAATACAGCGGTTTAAAATCTTCGAAATTTTAAAAAATCAAATATACCCTTCCACTAATTTGAATATAGCGTCTTAACCGTTTCTCTCCGAAAAACCCAAATGAAATTGGTCGTAAGAGGAGAGTTTCGCGCTTGAAATGAGCCAAAAAAATCCTAAATACGCCTACTAGAAGATAAAATACAGCGGTTTAAATATTCCGAAATTTTAAAAAATCAAAAATACCCTTCCACTATTTTGATTATAGCGTCTGAACCGTTTCTCTCCGAATAACCCGAATGAAATCAGTCGAAAGAGGAGCGTTTCGCGCTTGATATGAGCCAAAAAAATCCTAAATACGCCTACTAGAAGATAAAATACAGCATTTTAAAATCTTCGAAATTTTAAAAAATCAAATATACCCTTCCACTAATTTGAATATAGCGTCTTAACCGTTTCTCTCCGAAAAACCCAAATGAAATTGGTCGTAAGAAGAGAGTTTCGCGCTTGAAATGAGCCAAAAAAATCCTAAATACGCCTACTAGAAGATAAAATACAGCGGTTTAAATATTCCGAAATTTTAAAAAATCAAAAATACCCTTTCACTATTTTGAATATAGCATCTGAACCGTTTCTCTCCGAAAAACCCGAATTAAATCTGTCGAAAGAGGAGAGTTTCGCGCTTGAAATGAGCCAAAAAAATCCTAAATACGCCTACTAGAACATAAGATACAGCGGTTTAAAAACTTCGAAATTTTAAAAAATCAAAAATACCCTTCCACTATTTTGAATATAGCGTCTGACCCGTATCTCTCCGAAAAACTCGAATGAAACGAGTCGAAAGAGGAGAGTTTCGCACTTGAAATGAGCCAAAAAAATCCTAAACACGCCTACTAGAAGATAAGATACAGCGGTTTAAAAACTACGAAATTTTAAAAAATCAAAAATACCCTTCCACTATTTTGAATATAGCGTCTGAACCGTTTCTCTCCGAAAAACTCGAATGAAACGAGTCGAAGGAGGAGAGTTTCGCGTTTGAAATGAGCCAAAAAAATCCTAAATACGCCTACTAGAAGATAAGATACAGCGGTTTAAATACTACGAAATTTTAAAAAATCAAAAATACCCTTACACTATTTTGAATATAGCGTCTGAACCGTTTATCTCCGACAAACCCGAATGAAATCAATCGAAAGAGGAGAGTTTCGCGCTTGAAATGAGCCAAAAAAATCCTAAATACGCCTACTAGAACATAAGATACAGCGGTTTAAAAACTTCGAAATTTTAAAAAATCAAAAATACCCTTCCACTATTTTGAATGTAGCGTCTGAACCGTTTCTCTCCGAAAAACCCGAAAGAAATCAATCGAAAGAGGAGAGTTTCGCGCTTGAAATGAGCCAAAAAAATCCTAAACACGCCTACTAGAAGATAAGATACAGCGGTTTAAAAACTACGAAATTTTAAAAAATCAAAAATACCCTTCCACTATTTTGAATATAGCGTCTGAACCGTTTCTCTCCGAAAAACTCGAATGAAACGAGTCGAAGGAGGAGAGTTTCGCGTTTGAAATGAGCCAAAAAAATCCTAAATACGCCTACTAGAAGATAAGATACAGCGGTTTAAATACTACGAAATTTTAAAAAATCAAAAATACCCTTACACTATTTTGAATATAGCGTCTGAACCGTTTATCTCCGACAAACCCGAATGAAATCAATCGAAAGAGGAGAATTTCACGCTTGTAACGAGCCAAAAAAATCCTAAATACGCCTACTAGAAGATAAGATACAGCGGGTAAATACTACGAAATTTTAAAAAATCAAAAATACCCTTCCACTATTTTGAATATAGCGTCTTAACCGTTTCTCTCCGAGAAATCCGAATGAAATCATTCGAAAGAGGAGAGTTTCGCGCTTGAAATGAGCCAAAAAAATCCTAAATACGGCTACTAGAAGATAAGATACAGCGGTTTAAAAACTACGAAATTTTAAAAAATCAAAAATGCCCTTACACTAATTTGAATATAGCGTCTGAACCGTTTATCTCCGAGAAACCCGAATGAAATCAGTCGAAAGAGGAGAGTTTCGCGCTTGAAATGAGCCAAAAAAATCCTAAATACGCCTACTAGAAGATAAGATACAGCGGTTTAAAAACTACGAAATTTTAAAAAATCAAAAATACCCTTACACTATTTTGAATATAGCGTCTGAACCGTTTATCTCCGAGAACCCGAATGAAATCAGTCGAAAGAGGAGAGTTTCGCGCTTGAAATGAGCCAAAAAAATCCTAAATACGCCTACTAGAAGATAAGATACAGCGGTTTAAAATCTACGAAATTTTAAAAAATCAAAAATACCCTTCCACTATTTTGAATATAGCGTCTTAACCGTTTCTCTCCGAAAAACCCGAATGAAATGAGTCGAAGAGGAGAG